>NW_015440985.1:0-1097 GCF_000150705.2 Paracoccidioides lutzii | reverse complement strand
CTCTCGGTTCTTCCTTCAAAATAATTACAAAGAATGGTTGAGTTACGGAAGCGCAAAGCTCTCACAGAGCCTTCTAAACCTGTTGAGACAAACATCAGAGCCAAAAAAATCAAGAAAACGCCGATCGAATCTGATATTACTGCTTCTACTGCTTCAGCACCCACAAAAGAGCTTACGAAGACTGAGGCGACAGCTGTGACTCCGTCACAGAGGAAAGTACTAAAAGTTGGTGACACAATCAACCTTGATGAGATCGGAGTGAATATATTGACTCATGATGGAACTTCAACAACACTGAAGTTTCTGATTGAGCAGAGCACCTCAGGTGTTGTTTTGTTTACCTATCCTCGCGCCTCAACACCGGGTTGTAAGTGAATCTCTTTTCTATATTTTACTTGACTTGGACATGAGCGGGCGGGGTGGTTCACTCTTTGATGATTATGAGTTCTCTCTGATAGTATATATAATCTCCCTTCCAAAACCTGCTGAACCGGGCTAATAAATGATTGAATTTAAAGGCACAACCCAAGCCTGTCTTTTCCGCGACCGTTACGACAACCTTACATCCACAGGATTGTCGATTTTTGGACTTTCAACCGATTCCCCCAAAGCCAACGCGAACTTCAAATCCAAGCAGAATCTCCCGTATCCTTTGCTCTGTGATCCAACCGCCAGTTTGATTGATGCTCTCGGTTTGAAGAAGGTGCCCAAGGGAACTGTTCGCGGAGTATTTGTAGTGAGCAAGACAGGCAAAGTTCTTCTTCTAGAACCAGGAGGACCGGCTGCCACTGTAGATGCTGTTCAGAAGATAATGAGAAGCAGTTAGAGATTAATCTTATTTCTTTCCTTTTAAGTCAAAATAATTCTTGTAGTGTTTATTAGCTTCAGAGTGTTTAAAATTTGAAAGAAGTGATTAATTTTTATTCATTCTATATTCTGAACTGCTTGTTACCGCAGCTAATACGGGATAAAGATTGATCCACTCCACTCTGAAAAATTGATTCATTTCAATCATCAATATTCAGTTGCTCTTTCATTTCACATTCTAGTTCTCAGTTTAGTATTCTCATTGTAGGTTATCTATTTTATAAATGAAC
>NW_015440984.1:167248-169077 GCF_000150705.2 Paracoccidioides lutzii | reverse complement strand
TAAATATTAATATATTTTTTTAAATTTTAAATTTTATTTTATAATAAAATTAAGTATTAATATATATATTTATTTATAAAGTTTTTAAATTTAAATATAATTTTATATTTAAATTATTAATTTATATTTTTTTAAAAATATTTTATTATATATAAATATTATTAATAAAGTTATAAAATATTTTTATATTAAAATTTAATTATAAATTATATAATTAAGTTAATAAAAAATAATATATATAATTTTTTAAAAACTTACTTTATAATATATTATATAATAAATTTTTTTAAAAAAATATTTAATAATTTACTTATTAAAAAACTTATATAATTTAATAATTCTTTTATAATTATATTAAATTTCTTTATATAAAAGTAAAAAATATTTATAATTTTATATTAATTATTATAAACTTAATTAAATTATTTAAAAAATTAATATTTATTTTTTCTTATTAATAAAATATTTAAATAAATTAAATTATATAATTTATAAAGTTTAATATTTTATTTATTTTTTTATAAGATTTTTTATAAAACTATTTTAATATATATAAATATTAAAATATTATTTATTTACTATTTATTATTTTAAAATTAATAAAATTTTTATATAAATAATTTAAATAATATTTTAATTAAAACTTTATATTTATATTTATAATTTTAAATTTTTTATTAAGTTATATTTTTATTTATAAAAAATATTAAAATTATATTTAATAATAAATCTATTATATTAATTAAATATAATTTAAATTAATAATATTAATATAAAATTTAATATTTTATTTAATAGTTTATATATATATTTTTAATAAAAATAATTTTAAATTTATAAAATTATTATTATATAATTTAAATTAAATTTTTTTATAATATAATAATTTAATATATTATTATTATTATTATTATTTAAAAAAAATTAATTTTTAAATTTTTTAAATTATATTTTTATTATATATTAATTTAAATAATAAATTAAAAAAATTAAAATTATATTAAAATTATATATAAAATTTTTTAATATCAATTAATAAATTTTTAAATTAATTAAAAACTATTTAAAAAATTATAAAATTATAAATATTAAATAAAAAGAAAATATAATAAAAAATTATATATATATATATAACTAAAAAAAAAAAAAAAATAATAATAATATGAAAAAATAAATTATATATAAAATATAAATAAATAAATAAGTAAATTATAACTTTTAAATTTTAATTATAAAAATAAATAGCATTGTGGTATAGTGTTTATAATGTTGTAAACATATTGTTTATATATACTTTTAGTTTACAGAAATTAGTTTATAATATAATTGATTGATTTTTCTTGATAGTTGAGGCTTGAAAGCATTCTTGTTGTACAGCAGGTTGAGAAAGTGATTTACTTGCATGAGCTTTATATAGATCATACTCTTATACTTCACACATTGTTATCTGTTCTGTTTTCATGCCAAGTGAGATCAGTCATATAAATAAACTAGTTAAAGTTTCTCTCTTCCCTAAATATCTCACTCACAGCCTTACAAGCCACATCAGTCTCTAAGTAACTGTTACCTATTCAGCAACTTCTCAATCCCCCAACTTCACAACTTAACATTCACAACGTGAATCCTCTCTAATATGATTACTTGTAGACATCATTGAAATATTTCAATCCATATCCAAATGCAGCTTCTTCTGGGCTTATTTGAATGAAATGGACTCAGCCTCACCATCTCCAGTCGGACAAGCACCACCCTAGAGGAAAATTACGGCAGCCTATAGTGACATTTGGGTCAAATGGGTTTTTTTGTGTTTTTCCACTGTAATTACTTAA
>NW_015440984.1:161952-165058 GCF_000150705.2 Paracoccidioides lutzii | reverse complement strand
TTTTTTTTTGTTTTTTATGATTATAGCAATCATTCTACTATCTGTTTTTTTGTTGAAAAATTTTTTTATATTAAAGCAAGCTAACTTAGTTAGTTTAGTACATTATCTGTTTGTTTTGATTTTCTTATTTACTTTTTTTATGATGTTATAATATTTTCAATTTTTCATTCATTCATTCTTTCTTTCTTTCTTTATTTCTTTATTTTAGAATGATGAATACTTTTTCTTTCACTTTCTTTTAAAATGCCTCCATCTGGTTATTCATATCTTCTTTCTCACAAAGATCTTATTATTAATCTTCATCAACACAATCTAACTCAACAAGATATTATCTCTCAATTGAAACGAGATCATAATCTTGAAGTTAGTCGATCAACTCTTGTTCGTTGTCTTCGAAAATGGAATGTTAGAAAAACCAAGAAATGGGAAGCTGATGAATCAATTCACAATCTTATTCAAGAATTGTTTTCACGAGGCTTGCAGGATGCTGATATTCTATCAGTTATTCAACAAAAGCATCCTGAGTCTCAACTCTCTATACGTGAGCTTCGTCAAATTCGGCAGCAATTGAAACTTCATCAGCGAAGAGATGACTATGAGAGTGATGAGATGCAGAAAGAGCTTATATCTACTGTACAGAAAGAGCTTGACAGTGGATTTATTCAGGGTTTTGGAAGAGGACATCTGTACACCCATTTTAGGCAGCAGGGGCATAGCATTTCACGGTATGTTTTGATTAATATAATGATTAGTATAATACTAATAAAATCAGAGATCGTCTATTCAAAACAGTTCGGCTTCTCGATCCAGATGGAATTACACGTCGGCTAAATGATCTCCAACGTCACCGAGGATCCTACATTGTTCCCGGACCAAATTATCTTTGGTCTATTGATGGTTATTGCAAGCTTCAACATTGGGGAATCGAAATCTATGCAGCAATTGATGCATATTCTCGATATATAGTGTGGATATATATTGGAATCACAAACCGTACTGCTGTTTCTGTTCTTCGACAATTTCTTGATGTTCTACAAGCAACCGATACTTTTCCTCAGGTTATTCGTTCAGATAGAGGAACCGAAACTTCAATGATTGCAGCTGCACAACTCAAACTACATCAAGCAACTGATTCAAATACTTCTTTGAATGAGTGCTATCGATTTGGAACAAGTACACTAAATCAACGAATTGAATCTTGGTGGGGACAACTTGCAAAACAGTTGGCAAATTACTGGAGAGTATGAAATTCCATATTCTTTCTACTAATTATTATACTAATCTTTATGCTAATCTTCTCTCAGCGCTATTTTCTGAATCTCAGTCATACAGGTCTATATCACACCAATAAATTATCTGATCGTATTGCCTTTCTCGCTGTATATATGCCAATTATTCGACAAGAGATGACAAACTATGTGAGAGTCTGGAATAATCATCGAATTCGAGCTCAACGTAAACGACCTGATGGGGTATATGGACAGCCCTGGAAGCTCTATTATCATCCTGATAATGCATTACAGCATGGCTTAAAACCAGATTCACAAGTGCTTTCAGAACTTCACATGCACTTTGAAAACTGGGGTATGTAATATCTTCATTACTAATATCTCTGTTGATCTAATATTATAGAGATACTAATAGTTGACAGATATTAATGAGTATCTACCACTGGAGACAAAGAATTGGTGTCAGAATCAGATTTCAAAATTGGGATTTTCTTCTGGAAGAGTCACTGCTGCAGCTGTCAATGAACAGGGTGAACGTATACATAAGATAATATATCTTCAGCTGCGAAAACTTGTACATGATCATATAAGATCTCAACAAGTTCCTATTCTACAGGAATCTGAAAAGCCAACTGGTGCTTGGGACTGGCTGACAGAGCGATTGCAGGAGCATGAGATGAATTTTGATAATATGATGGAAATGAAAATCTATGATGAGAATAGTGAGAATAGTGAAGATATCAAGCCTGATATCTCTGATGAGAACAGTGAGGATGTTAAGCCAGATGTATCACAGATGTAATTAGATTGAATATGAATAAGTATTCTACTAAGTATTCTACTAAGTATTCTACTAATATTCTCAAGAATATACTTTTTAAGTTTGTTACTATAACAATTATTCTATAAATTTTATATTGTAGTGCTACATGAATTTTGAACTAGATATATATATATATATATATACAATGTATGTACACCGGACACACAGAATATATGTATTCATATACTCAAACACTCTATAACTTGAAAATTATAATCATATATAGTTATATATTCCAATCTAAAGTTATTGACAGTATTAAAATATATATCAATAAACAATTTTCTTAATTGATACAGAAATATTCTGTAGTGTGTACACTGTAACTAACTCTTTGAAGATATTTTATAATATTACTCATCATGTCTAACACTCCCAAAGCAGTTAGCTATTATACTAATCATTATACTAATCAGGTTACCGAAATCCACACACACACACATACAATCTCTCACTCTCTTACCCTCAAAAACAGATATATATATACACACACTCAAATTTTCCTGTTCTTCTCTTTGTTGTTTATTATCATCTTGATTTACTTCACTATGTGGACACCATTCTGCCCCAATTGTCCTGGATTTTCTCATGAAGCACACTGTAATAGTGAAGCTGCCTGTCCTTATTGTGGCAAAGCCAATCCATCCACACCAAAATCCTCCATCATCTCTTCAATAAATGATGAAATCATTGTCATTGAAGATAGTCCCAGTCCTCCAGCTCTGACACCGTCACTCTCTGCCACAATTCTTGATCCTGGACCTCCTCAACGAGCACGTCAACTGGCCATTCAAAAAACACAAAAAGTTTAACAAATGACCCCCAATGCTGGTACACCAGTTCAACGTACATCACCTATAAAAGAACCTGCGATCAAACCTGAGCTGAATCAACTATCCTCCTTGCGAAAATCCTACAAAATTCTTATTCATATTTGGAAGTGTGAATACAATGATGCCAAACTACAAACACACTATAACTGGGAGTCAATTCGAAAAATTCAAAATGAAATCTACTCAGATTGTGTGTTTTTCACAATGGAGGATTTTCTAGA
>NW_015440984.1:0-161852 GCF_000150705.2 Paracoccidioides lutzii | reverse complement strand
CAGCCTGAAAGAATATTCTTACAGTTGTTTCTCCAGTTGATGTATTCATTCCGCCTCAGTTACAGGAAAGGATGGTGCAGTTATGCTCACTCCTGATGTTTGGATGTTGGATTTGGAAAAGTTATTGAGTTCATTTAAGAAAGTGCACTCATCAACCTCAACAACTACAATTATTCACATTTGTCTTGTTACCTATGATGAGTCCAATCACCCCATTGAACAACCGTCGGAACTGAAGAATATCAAAGTCAAATCACCAGATATCAAAGTCAAAGAAGAGAATACCTCCATATCAGTGATCAAACGCGAACGTGCTTTCTCAGTCGATTTACCCATTCTAAATCTTATCAAACGAAGACGGCCGTCCCCAATCCCTACAAAATCTGAAGACAAAGTTAATGAATTGAAGACAATGAAGCTTGAAAAGGATCTATTGTTCAAGTGGGAGAAGCTGGAATCAGAGACAGAGGAGGAAAATATAAAGAAGGAGATGGAAAACACTGTGACAGAGATGGAAAAGAGTCATTCTGATGAAATTGAAACACAATCAAACTATCTTGACCCACCTGCAAATGGGACAAGATTTCGGCATCAGCGTCGAGAGTGATTGATAGAATGATTGATAGATTCTTTTGACCTCAGAGTTGAGGGTGATTAGTAGAATGTTTGATAGATTTTAGTATGCGCTGTAAAGATTGATACTAATGTGAAGAATTATTTTGCTAGCTATTATTCTCATAATAAGTCTTATTTCTCACAGATCTATTCTTGCCCCTATTCTTACCCCTATTCTTACCCCTATTCTCACCCCTATTCTTGTCACTCATGTAATCAATTGAGTTAGTGTGCCTTGATCACAAAATTTTCTTACACAGAGGAGCTATAATCAACAAGCTCTATTTGATTACAAATTAAATGAATATGATTGGTGCGTGTTCATGGTAACACTAGTATAAAAACCATCAAAAAAACCCATTTGACCCAAATGTCACTATAGGCTGCCGTAAAAATCCAGCTGGAAATTAAATTACTGATATCAGTACACGAACAACGACGACGACGACGACGACGACGACGACGACGACAACAACAACAACAACAACAACAACAACAACAACAACAACAACAACAACAACAACAACAACAACAACAATAATAATAATAATAATAATAATAATAACAGGAAAAGCTCCTCAAAGCTCCTTTCAAAAACTGTTTCGTTCCCTCTATCCTTCAAATCATGTAGCTATCCCGCAATCATGGTGCTCTCCCTGGCTCTCCCAAGGTTTTCTTCCCGAACCTCCCCTACCCAGAGCAAAAGTACACCGTCTCCATCAAATGATTCTCCTTCATCGAAATTCTCATCCTCCTCATCTTCGTGTTCATCCTCCCCTCAGGCTCAATCTTCGTCACCAACGCCTAAAGAAACACCAGCATCCGCTTCCGCAAGCCCTGCCTCCTCCATCGCTGAAACACTACATGTTAACCCGTTCAGCCTAGCGACCCGAACAAAATCACCTAGCGACTCCGCTACCAGCGAAAATATTGGAGAAAAACAGGAGCATGATCGCCGAGAGCTCAACGATGCGCTGGCTTCGCTTTCACAGCTTTTTCCCGACGTGAAGATTGAGGTTTTTCGGGAGTTGCTGGTTAGATTTGATGGCAACAGCAGGTTGCACGTGTGTGTGGAGCAGCTGCTGAGACATAGGGCTGAGTGGGTGAAAGGGAGGTGGAATGTTCCGGAACAGGATGCTAAAGCTGGTCCTGGTGCTGGAACAGAGGAAACAGGCCGAGGCGCTATTGCAGTTAACGGAAATGGGGATGCTCTGGGGAGAAGGACAAGATGGATCCCACACGAAGAGCTTTTTCAGGGCGAAGAATACAAAGCTGCGGTTAAGGCGACGCTTTCTCAGGAATTCCGCGTGTTGAGTAGAAGTACCATCGACGCTGTGCTGGCGGAGGTTAACTTCTCATACACACGATCCCGCCCAACGTTACAAGAACTGTCCCGCAGAAGCTGGCGGGTGACATTTGGTAGCATCTTTCCGTTCAAGAGGAAGAAAGATAAAGATGAGCATCCGCTCCTGATTTGGCAAAGGTTGCCGGATGGGGAACTTGTCCCCGGGTTGAAAGAAACGGGATGTTTGGAACTAGATAGGGAATTGTACAATACATTTTTGGCTCCAAAGCTGGCTCAAAGAAAACAGGACCAGGAGGATAAGAGCCTACAGCTGGCGGAAGAGCTTAACCAAGCTGAGGCAAAGGCTGGGGAAGCTCTGTATGAATGCGCTTGTTGCCTTTCAGACGTTACTTTCGAGCAAATAGCAACCTGCCCTGTCAACTTTCACATTATCTGTTTCAACTGCATCCAGCGAACCACTCATGAGGCCCTTTTCGGCCAGGGGTGGGGGAGATCCATTTTCCATGAAAAATCAACATTACGCTGTCTGGCACCGGTGTCAGAGGGCACGTGTGAGGGCGCCCTAGACCCGATGATTGTGAAAAGAGCGATTTTAGCCGAAAAAGCTGGGGCAGAAACCTATCAGAAATTTGAAGATCGCCTGGCTTCGGAATCCCTTTTGAAATCTCAACTGAAATTGATACGTTGCCCGCTGTGTTCGTATGCCGAGGTTGATCCCGTTTACCATCCAACGGGGAAAGGGTTTAGATGGCGTTTCCGACGTGGGAATCTCTTCCCGACAATTTTTACGATAATATTCCTGCTCGACTTGATACCCATTCTTATTCTTCCGTTTGTTTATTATCTCGTATTTTCCCCGTCAATTATTTCCACTATCTTATCTACTTCACTACAAAACATCTGCCTCAAAACCCGCGCACAGCGATTTACCTGTTCAAACCCATCCTGCCGCTCCGATAGCTGTATTAACTGCCACAAGCCATGGCAGGATCCTCACCAGTGTCATGAGCCTCTCCTCCATTCTCTGCGAACAACTGTCGAAGCCGCCCGTACGGCCGCAATTAAGCGCACCTGCCCACGTTGTGGTCTCTCTTTTGTCAAATCATCCGGCTGCAACAAACTCACCTGTGTGTGCGGGTACGCGATGTGCTATATATGCCGCAAAGCTCTTGGCCCGCCCCTTCGAATCGCCGGCGCCAACTATATTCCACCTGCCCGCCAACAACCAGCAAGAGCTCGACATCGGTGGCCTGCCCGTGACCTGGATAACAACAATATAGAGAACGCCCCCCTTGGCGACCCTGGACTAGACGGCAATTTAGGGAACATACCAGATGACAACGAAAACGATTATTCAGACGATGACGTCAATATTGCCAACAACGCTGTACCGGCCGAAGACGAAGAACCGGAAGGCTACAAACATTTCTGCGAACATTTTCGCCTCAACCCAGGCTCCCGCTGTACCGAATGTAACAAATGCGACCTCTACCTTACCGAAGATGAAGAAGCCGTCGCACGGCGTGCGGGCGAACGGGCAGAGCGCCAGTGGCGCCTACGGCAAGGTCTACTCAATTCCTCTTCCCCCACTTCAGCTGCCCCGGGCACCTTGCCAAGTGATGCCCTAGCAAAATTGTATGGTTACTCAGGCCGCAGCGGTAGTGGACCTGGTAGTGCACTGTATTTTTCTGGGTATCCTGGGTATCCAGGCGGTGCATCTGGTTCGCGGGATGGGAATTGGAATTTGCAGCTTGATGGGGTGGATTGGAGGACGCGATTGAGGTTTTGGATGTGGGATATTTGGCAGGATGGGCGGTGGAAGGGGGAGGGGCAATTGTTGGTTGATCGGGTGATGGAGATGGTTGTGGTTGTGGATTTGTAAGGAGTGGTCCTTTTTTTTTGCCTTTTTGTTCTAATGATGTTTTATATACTACGCTACACCAATGTCCATCTTTCATGGGGTACGGGATTGTGTCTTTTAATTCTTTATATTCTGGAGTCAAAGGGGTAGGGAGTATAGGGTTGGCTTGATTTGTTAATGGAGGAGATGGGATTAGGTATAAGAACTGGGCATAATTGATTTTAAATGCTTTTAGTTGTTCTTCTGCTGTATTTGAAATAACATGCTAATTTCATTGTTTCTATATACTTACCGGCCCATGTCTCTTTCAGTTCGATAGATTTATATATCTCTACATGGTTCACCAACGACTCCCGTCTGATATCGACATTATCACGTGACATCCCATCATGTTCGACCAAGGCAACTTCAAACGCTACAACAAAACGCTTCTCACCCAGCCTCAATATCTTACAGTCGATTGTTCCCGAAGATCGTACATTGGGCTAATTGATAATAAGCTTCTCGCTAATCCGTATACGATTTTCATAAGACCGTAACAACGGAAAGCTTTCCACGTCCTAGCTTCGACATAACCTTGATCATTCTGCGAGGGAGGCAAAGGGGAATGCTATAGAGCTTCATTGCTCAACCCGGGGCGTGTCTAAGTTTCTGACAGCGATGATGGCCAGCCATTCTGGCGGTGGAGGAGGAGGAACTGGAAGCACCAGCACAGGAAGTCCGTTTGTCATCGAGCACGACGATGAATCAGTAATAGATAATGACTTTTTAGAAGAGGATGAATGTATGTTTTTTTTTTTTTTTTTTTTTTTTTTTGTGATACCTTTAATCATTCGTCTCTGCTGGAGCTGAGACGATCCCTTCTCGCAACTCTCAATTTCATACTCCATTACAACGCAAATGCAATCAATATATACCCGCACATTCCGAATACTAACCCCCCCTCGCACTGACAGCCATCGAAGCGGACGACCCCCTCCGCAACGATCACACTACCACAACCGACCACGCCCTCCTAACCGGCAACATCGGCTCAAACTCGTCCTCCTCCGCCCGCCCCAACATTACCAGTTCATACCTCACCTCCTCCATCCCGGGCGAAGACAGGCGCGCTCCGCAAAATACCATTGACGAGACCGTCTGGGCAACGCTATCACGCGACCTGCTAGCCGTCTGGGAGAAGATGCGACAAGTGCTGTGGCCCAAGTATCTTCTTGGTGGCATGTTAACGCGCGGGGGAGGGATAGGGGCGGCGGAGCGTGGGGAGGCGACGGCATTTGGCAATGGGCGTGGTGGCGGGATTAGGGGGTTGGTGGGACGGTGGCCGGATGCGGAAGTTGTGCTACAGGCAGGTATGAGTGAGGGGTTGAGGGATTGGGATCTTTGGTATGTGGTGTAGACCGGTGATGGGGTTGTTGGTTATTTTGTTTTATGGGATGCGTGTTGGCTAATTTGTAGTGTCGTTCAGGGGTCCATTGATTTTCTGTCTGCTGCTCAGTATGTTTCTGTCCATGCGGGCGCAGGGTGACCAGGCGAGTCTGGTCTTTTCGGGCGTCTTTTGCATAGTGTGGATTGGTGAGGCGGTGGTGACAATGCAAATTAAGTTGCTGGGAGGGAATATGTAAGTCCCTAACCCCCTTCCCCCCATTTTTTCATTGCCTAGCTTTTCCCAAAAACATCACTGCATAGTTATGTGCTGACACCTTCAAAACTAGCTCCTTCTTTCAATCCGTCTGCATAATCGGGTACACACTTTTCCCCCTCGTCATTGCCTCCATCCTCAGCGCCTTTGGTTTACCCGTCATAGCTCGCATCCCGGTCTACCTCGTCTTGATATCCTGGTCACTGGCTGCGGGAGTAAGTATCCTTGGGGGTTCTGGGGTGGTAAAGAATCGCGTGTTAATCGCCGTCTATCCTTTGTTCGTATTTTATATTGGAATAGGGTGCTTGTGTTTTATCAGTTAGGGTGGGTGGAACCTTGAAGTTGGCTTTGAGTACCTACGAAGATGGACCGGATCAAGGTGAGATGGTATGGAGTGAGGTGAGGTGAGGGAGACACTATGTGCCATTCGAGGGGATTCGAAGGAAATTGGGGATTACTCTGTGTTCTATCTACCTTCTTTACGGTTTTAGTATGCTGGTTCATCATTATCTTTTCCCCATAACAATGTGAGCAGTGTTGGCTTCTTTTGCTAGTTCATCTATCTCCATGGTTTACCCCTATCCCTTTGAGCTTATACATTGCGTCTTTAACTGCTCTTATGCCATTGTTCCTTTGGCTGGCCGTTAGTTATCTTTCCTGTGAGATGCTTTTTTATGAACTGTACTATATACATTTGAGATGCTATTTACTATCTTCATCTCTACATCAATAACCTGACATTTCCTTCCTTCACCGACGTTTTGAGATCTCCAGTACAATATTTGAAGTGGTATTTAAGTTGGAGTTCAATCAGTTAAATACAAGCCTTTTACCCCTTTCTTTTTTTTTTTTTTTCTTTTTTTTTAATTTTTTTATTTGTAGTTGCCTGTCCCATGTTCCTGTTCAGAAGCTCAACAAATGGATGAAGTTCTTCTCTATTTTCCACTCGATGTATGAATAAATGTAGACAATGAACATGGATCTTGACTATGGGTGAATCCTCGCAACAAAAAAAATACATAGTCGACACAACATACACAATGACTAGATATATGAAACCACTGAATGTCCCCCTAACAAAGGACTTGAATGGTTGATGGAAGAGGAAGAAGAGGAAAACGGGTAACTTGTAATTCAACAACCTTGGAACAACTTCCTGTCCTCACTCCACTCCCTTATCTTCTCTCACCTTCACTCATGTTATACGGAGTACGGGACCTCCAAGCTTCCCCCTGACAGTTGCAGTTTGAGTAGATTTGCCTCCCAAAGCCTTATTCTCCTGTCCACAGGATAGCAGGAAAGCAATAGCTTCTTTCGGTATTTCTAGAGAACTGATCATTTCTGGAATCTAACCTGATAGAAAACGCCAAAACAATCGCTGTGGCGCTCGAAAATCCATCGATTCATCGTAGGCGGTAATTGAGCCCTTGACAGAAGATCTTCTCCCCCTTCTCTCAGCAGAGCATATTCGCTATTAACTTAGCCGCCGTGTACTCAGTCATGGTCGCCGTACAATAGTTTTAACACAGCCAATTGCCTGTCCATCATCAGTTTTTTAAATAACCCGTCTGTCAGACTCCTCCACGCTTGTCAACTCCAGGGATATCTTAGATTCCTATTGTCCATTCGTGCTGCGATCCCCCTTCGTCTATAACACTTCCTTCCATCTGGCACTTCGGTCGATGGCGAATTTATTATAATCCTATGATAGGATAACTACCGGCACAGTTTTGTTCCCAACAATTTTGCAGCCCCGCCCGCGGTTCACCGTAGGTTTTGATAGGTCAACCAGGGAGATTGTCCGTTCCGTTGACGTGTTGGATTACCAGATACACTCCGTTCATCCATTGGGCTCTTTGTTTCAAGCGTTTCGACTCCGGTGTCTTGATTGAGTGTTATGATCAGGGAGTGGGTCAATCGGTGGATTTCAAATTCCAATCTGCTGCTGGCTTGGCTTGGCTTATATTTAGTTGGGTAAATCGCTGGTTAACTTAACTCCGTTAAATAACTAGTTAGTTAACCTAACTACTTAGTGGTTAGAACTTCGCTGGGAACAAACAACCACCAGCGGTAAACAACCATTACCAGAACAACCAGCAAAGGAATACTCCAGAGACAGTCGCTCTGCTCTGCCTCATATATTTGCCCAAGCTGTTTTCAGGTGGGAGATCTATACATACAAGAAAGCCAGACACTACGCTGTTGGGAATATCAACCACTTGGAATACCTACCCCCACATACCGAATAAACACCGCGAAAACTGTGCCACCGCCCAATCCTGCCCGACTCAGCACGACGACGACGACAACAACAACAACAACAACAACAACAACAACAACAACAACAACAACAACAACAACAACAACAACAACAACAACAACAACAACAACAACAACAACAACGACCACACCCACCCCCATCCAAGGACACTAGGCACAGCAGCAGAATAGCTCGGGATATAGATGCAGCCTACCTCCCCCCAGCCTACCACGTTGAAGGAGAAAAATATTTAAAATCAGGCAGGCATGGCCTCAGAGGCACACCACCAGAACGGTGTTTTGATCGGTGAGACCGCCAGCAAACCCCCCTGGGCATCCATTGATACTGAGCCTTGCCCAACCGCTTCGGATACCGCAGAACCCACGGATAAGCGTCCTCAAGACTCATTCCAAGGTACGCGGGACAAGAGCCCTATACTTCAGCCTGAATCTCCGGAAGAAAGTGACCTTGCCCCCTTATCTGACTCTGGAAATACCGAAGCGTCCAAAACGGATAATGTCTTTCCCCCTTCCACCAACATACGACCTACTATTCCTTTCCAAAGGTACGCCAAATGGACCATCTCCTTCCCAAGAAGAGAAATCAGAATCGGAATCAGAATTAGAAGAGCAAATACTCCTCTTCCAGTCCCATGAACATCAAGAACAGCAACAACAGCTCCTAAATGAAAACTCTACAGATAATTCCAATGTTGAGAAGGCACTCTCTAACCCGGATCAAGGACCTGCTCCCATGAACCGAGATACCGAACCCGCCTCAGATAATGATGCTGCCGAACTCTCAGAAGGTACGAAATTCCACGAAGCAGAACAAGAAGAGATCAAATATCCAGTCTCTGACAAACCAAAAGATGGCACTGGTGAGCGTCCTGTTCGCCAGAAACTCAAGGAAACCTCCATCGCTGGTGTGGCTCGCTCAGATTCTCCACAGGACCACATTATGGCATCACAGACAGCACCCGTAAGCCGAGCAGACAATGTGAGTGATACGAGCAGTTCGGACGGCCGCGGTAGACTACGGAGGAAACGATCACTGGAAATTGTTAATCGGGATGACGAGGATGATGGTGCGTCGGGGGAACGAGGTGTGGATGAAGTTGGCCATCGACGGAAACGGTCGAGGGATTCGAAAGCGGAAGATGAGAGCGAAAAGCGCGAATCATTAGAGAGGAAGTTGGCGGCGGCGGAGACACAAGACTTTGCAGATACGAACGCTAAGAATTCTCCTGCCAATGAAGCTGGACTACGTACTCCAAGAGAAGACCTTAAATCTGTTGGGCCAGACGCTGTCAATAAAATCCTCAGCCCAAAGAAGAAGCGCGGTCGAGATCAATTCGACACAGACCTTGTGAAGTCAGACAATGTCGACGAAACGGCTGAGGAAGGGGCTACATTGGCTAGCAATGGAGAGCCAGTCGATAAATTCAAGGGCACCCCAATCAATCGCACAGTAAAGGGTGAACCAGAGAAGAAGAGACATCGTGACGATTCGCAAGATAGGAGCTCTCAGGTTGATTCTGATTTAGTTCCCAAAAAGGTTTGATATAACACCCCCCTGATGTCCCTATATTGATTAATTTCTCATTCGCAATTTGTATTTACTCTCACATCTATATACCCAGATTACCCCACCAAACCCATTCTCGAATATTTCAGCTGTGTCCCCATTCGCGTCGATCCAGCCATCTGCCACCTCCGAACCGACACCAAAAGATGAATCTAAATTGAAGAAACCACCCATCACCTCCGCATCCGCCTTTGCCTCATCAGCACTAGCAGCCTTTGCCGGCTCAGAGAGGTCCCCATTCGGCACCCTGGGAGCCTCTGCTACCTCAACTTCTCTCTTCAAACCTGCGTCCACAGTTGAACCTATGGCAGGCAAAGGAACAGCTGCCCCCTCTTCATCATCATTTGCAGCTTCCCCCTTCGCAGCTGCAGCCGGCGCCTCTCCATTTAGTGTGTTTGGAGGCGGCGTAGCTGGTTTTGGTAAAAGTGCGTTTGCTAGTGGTTTTGAAGCCGCTGCGCCAAGGCCCGGCGGGGGATTAACGAGTTTCGCAGCCCCTGCGGGTAGCTCCGGGACTTTGGGAAGTACTGCGAAACCAAAAATTCTGGGAGCTGCTAGCTCTGACGATGAGGAGGACGAGGAGGAAGGCGACGGGGGAGATGAGGGCAAGCCTGCTTTTGAAGGCCTGGAGGAAGAGAAGGGGGATGAGAGGTTCCATGAACAGCAAAGTATGTTGCAGTTTTGTCCTCCTTTTACGCTCCTTTTTTATTCTACTCCCTCTCCAACCGTTCCTATCCACATAAGAATGCGTCCATCTATGTACATGTGAACCATTCAAGTTTGCTAACTGCTCTATTCCAGCCGAAACTGGCGAAGAAGGAGAGGACACCATCTTCTCATGTCGCGGCAAGTTATTCCATTTTGACGGCAAAGAATGGAAGGAACGCGGAGTTGGCCTCTTCAAAGTCAACGTCTGGGAGCCAGCTAGAAGAAGGTCTAGCGACAGTGATTCAAAGGAACCTGGAGAAGACGAAGAAGAGGCAGAAGGTGAAGGCGAAGGGGAAAGAGCGGCTGCAGGTGAAAACCACACAACAGTAAAAAAGAAAACAGCCCGACTGCTCATGCGCGCTGATGGTGTGTGGCGCGTTATTCTCAACATTCCTGTTTTCAAGGGCATGAAGGCAGGGGATCCGACTGGCGCCCGGCCGTCGGGGAAGCAGGTGCATTTTGCCGGGTTCGAGGAGGGAAAATCTGTTCCTTTCTTGTTTAGGGTATGTCCTGTCATGTCATTCATCTCTCCGCCTTCATTGTTTTCGCTGTTGTTATTGGTTCTTTTTCTTCTAACTCAAGTTTATCTGCAGACCGGAAATGACGATGTAGCCAAAGAACTCTATGTGACCATACGAGAACTTCAAGAGAGCCTTTAGGCGGTCGTCTTTGCCACGTTTTCCCTTTACTCGTTCTTTTTTTCTTTTCTTTTCTTTTCTCTTTCTCTATCCCCCCTTTTTTTTTTTTTTTTTTTTTTTTTTTTTTTTTTTGTTTGAAACACCCCCTTTCGTTCGTTCGTTTCTCTGTCTTTTTGTTTTTTTAATACTTAAAACTTTTATTATCAACACCCTCGAACAACAATTCTTCCACCCGAATCATAGAAAACCATACCGTACCGTTCTTTTCCCTTGGGTCTTCAGTCGCCATTTAGGGTCCCCTTTTTGCACTTTTCGCTATTTTCGGTGGCATATTCTCCCTGTCCTGTCCCACCTTTGCGCCTCCATTTTTGTCCATTTTGCAAGACATTATTCTTGCTTATTTTCCCCGCTTTTTTGCTTTCTTCTTTCTCGTTCAAGTTTGATTTCGCAGCATGGCGATGCATGGTACACCGAAACGGTGAAGGAGTAAAACGGGAAAGGGAAAGGAAACATATACCTTTTTGAGGACCTTAAATCTGCTGCTTATCTGCCCTCTTAGCTCTTTTTTTATTTTTTTCTCCGCGCGCGCAATAAGTATTATCATTATTTTTCGTTTTTATTCGTGGACTCCAATTGACCAGACAATAAATAAATTTGATTGCTTTTTTTTTCCCTAATTTAATATATACGGTACATATTCCGTCAACATCTTGTCCATTTTCTAAGTTGAAGGTGTTTACTATTTCTAGTCCTCCCAACCCCAAGCTCCGACATTGCATTCGTTCCATACTTACGGAGTGCAGTACAGAGAGAAAATCCCTATCTTCAAAGTGTAACAAAAGACACGAAATACTCGGAAACTAAGAAACGAATAATTGATGAGCGATGACACTGGCTTGTGTGAGAATGCTCAGAAAAGGTAATCTGAATACTCACTTCCGTGAAGAAATTATCATCAGGGGACTAATCATGCCGCTGCGCAACCCACACCTCATGTGGGTGCACCACACCAAAATGATAAAAATCTTGAATCACATCCTCATTATTGCACTCTATATCAACAACCAGTAGCTAATCTATAATAAAAAGATTATCTACATCATTCTCAGTATGTGTGTCATCTCTAAATTGATTTAATTCCTCTTCTGTCAGTGATGTGAGTGAGTTATTGTTAATTTTCATGAGATCAACTTCAAGTCTCTGTCACTTCTTATTCTGCTTTTTTTCAGCTTCATTGTTCTTACACTGCTTGATTTTTCTATTAACATCTTTAATAGTGAGGACTTTCTCTACTTGAATCTGATAATAAATTGTTTTAGCTCTGTAATATTTACTGATGTTGAGAAAGTTCTCTAATTCAGTGATCTGTTGCTTATTAAGTTTTGCATAAATTAGACTTACTTTGAATATCTTGTTCAAACAATGTATCAAGATGAGTGATTTCAATTCAAGAGTATCTTTAATACTTTGTATGACATTTTTCATAATATTAATATAATATTTCAGCTTTTGAATTGTCTTTGATAAGAATAGCTGAGAAAAATAAATAAATATATGATTTGAATTATTCTCATCTTCATAAATCTACAGCAAAGGAGGTGATGAGATTTGCTACTTAAAAGCATCAAGAACTCAGTCAGAATTTCATGAATATATATCACATTAAGCTCATTCTGCAGTTATTGTATCAGATTTAAAGGTCTGCTTTTATATAGCTAAGAGATTTTATAGAAACTACTATTTTTCATACTTAACAAAATCATAATATGTGATATAATTAACTACTTTTGAATAATAATATTTATATTATTGAAATAATAAACTATTCAGAGATTGTAGCAAATAAATGATATATGATAAAAATTTATATAGAATTATCTTATGAAGATCTGTATATTGTATGAACTTTTTAATAATATGAGATTCATGATTATTCATTAAAAATAATTGATAACTTTTCTTTTATCTCTTTTTTATAGCAGTATTGAAATGTTTAAGTTATTCAAATTCAATCTCATTATTTATAAATTTATTATCTAATATAGTAATTCTATAATTACTGAGTAAATTTATTTGTATATATTAATTCTTTAAATATGTTTTGAAGGCTAAGATTATGAATAATAGAATAATATGATTATTCATAGATATATATTTAATGACTATAATCAAATATTTTAAAAAAAATAAAAAATTAATGAAATTAGCTTCTTTAAAAGTAGTTATAACTCATTCTTCATATTTTTATCCTTGAAATTCAATCTCATCAAAGTTGTATATATCATAGGTATGAAATTAATACTGCTCAAATAGAATCTGAAGATATTTAAATCATATATTGATATATTCAATATATTCAACTGTTACTCTCTTTGAATTTATTGACTTCTGTTTTACTCTCTTATACTCAAATAAATATTCAATAAATCTATAAGTTCACATTTTGCTAACTTTTGAAAGAGAGATAGTAGAATCTAAATGCTTGTGAGAACACTAATATAAATGAACTAAATGTTAAAAGGAAGTGTCAGAAGCTCTATAACTAAGATTGTAATAGAGTAAGTGTATAAGTGCTGTGAGTATTAGGAAGGGAAGAGGATAGTGATGAATGAAATGTATATATAAAATTGAATAGTAGCTAATCACTAAATCTCTTGAAGAAACTTTGAGAATTTGAAGTATTTATATACATAAATAAGTAGTAATAGATTTTATCTCTAATTTTCATGAAATGAGAAATTAATAATATAGTAATCTGAATCTTTATGAAGTACTGATTCTATTCTTCAAAAAGTGCTAATGTTAAAGAACTGATTTTTGAGAAGTATTGATCTATACTGATTATGAATACTGAATTTTAAAATAATACTGATTTTATAGTACTTTGATAAGTAGTATGAAGATAAATACTTTAGTAAGTAATGTGATAAGTAGTATAAGAGCAAGAAGCTAGTATAAATAGTCTTGATATCACAATTGTCCTCTCTTTCATAGACACTGACCTCAGCAGCTCTAGAAGATATTTGTTTTTGAATATGCGCAGTTGTGAGGTATTTATTAATATAGAAGATAATACTTATAGCACTTATTTATTGATGTTAAGGAACTAATTATGTGATATAATTGTCATTAAAGTATTTATTGCTATAAGAATAAAGAGAAAAGATATCTTTTACTCTTTAAACTTTTCTTTCTTTACAATTTTACAATTAGAATCATTATAGATTTCTTGCAGTTGCTACTATCTCTGATTCTGAAGTTTTTTTCATTTCTTTTTTATCTTTATTAATATGATAAAATCAATTCCTACATTCTTTGGGTAAGTTCTTCTGTTTTTAATATGTTTGATATCATCATATGTGTGATAACAGTTTGACAAATCTATTAAATCATAGCTCATAATTATTGATTATATGACTGACTTTGTTTTATAGATATCTTCTGTAAATGATGCTTGCTCAAGCTGAGTAATTTGTCTGTGATATATGATTATTTTCACTGTAAAAAGTGTTGTGGTCCTTGTTATCTTGTGCATAAATAATATATCTGAGTAAGTATGATATAATGTCAAGACTTTCTATACTAGCTCCTTGTCCTCACATTGCTTATCATACTGCTTATCAAAGTACTTTAGAATCAGATCCTCTAGGTTCTCACACTCACTTACTAAAGTACTTATTTTCACACTGCTTATCAAAGCACTTTAGGATCAGCACCTACTAAAAGATCAGTATCATCTCAAAATTCAATATTCAGAATCAACACAGATCAGCACTTTTCAAAAATCAGTCCTTTAGCATTAGCACTTTCTTAAAAATAGAATCAGTATTTCATCAAGATTCAGATTACTGCATTACTAATATTTTATTTCATGAAAGATTAGAGATAAAATCTATTACTACTCATTTATGTATATAAATATTCTAAATTTTCAAACTTTCTTTGAGAGATTCAGTGATTAGCTACTATTCAATTCTATATATATATTTTATTCATTACTATCTTCTTCTCTTTATAACATTTATATTATCTATATACCTATTCTCTTATGATCTTAGTTATAGAGCTTCTTATGCTTCCTTTTGACACTTAGTTTATCCACTTTAGTATCCTCACATATAATGTATTTTTAGCTTCTTTGCTCATTGTAATAACTGATAATTATTTTTTCTATCTTGTTTTTTCTTCTAAATTGAGTCAACTTCTTGTTCTTTAAAGGTTTTTATTCTTTGCAAAGTAAGTGAAGTCAGTTAATATCTTATATTATTAAATCAAGCTACTATATCCGATAGCAATGTTAATAGCTTTCTCTTATATTATTTATTCAATGAAAGCTTATACTACTGCTTTGATTAATATTGTTTATTATATTTAGTATTGAATTGAGATTGCAGATACACTGATAGTATTCTCTAAAAATAAGAAGTGAGAGAATATAGAGAAAGAAGTTATATATAAAATAAAAAACTCTGAGTTGATTGAGAAGAAAAGTATTGAGCTTGAGAAGAAAAGTATTGCTGTTCCTGAGCAGTATATGATAACTATAATGATTGTAAATAGAAATTAAATCAAAATGAACTAGAGATATATATTTGAGCTTTTAACTTATTCAGATAATAGTGAAATAAATTTTTTTTGAAAACTTGATAATTTTTAATATCTTGCTTCTCTCATTAAAATTATATTAAAAAAGAAAACTCATTTAGAAAAAAGTAATGAAAAGAGTGCATACATGAAGAAGAATTAATGCTTAGCACACTTCTTAGAGTGAGTCTGATGTGCTTGTCACTGTGATTTCTGTTATTCAAAAATATCAAATATCTTAGTCTCTTAAATATTTTCGAGAGATTCTTATGTATCATCAAAAGATTCATAGCTCTTTTAATATACATAGTATTATTCTTTATCTCAATATTTCTTTTTTTTTAATATCTTTTTAACTTGAAATTCTTTCTTATTATTCACTAGTTTTAGTGCTGAAGGTGAAGTAGTATCATCTCTCATTTTATAAGATTCAAACAATGAGATATAAAAGATAGAGTAAATATTACATATTGAGTGTAAAAGAGAGAGTTTGTATATCTGTATATTTCAAAATTTAATGATTTGAAAAGAGTCAATAAATTTATAATTCAATTTTCTAGTAAAACAGAGCATGTGAAAATTCTTTGTATTGAGAAGCATTCAGTCTCCTACATGAAAGTGCTTTGTACTGTGTTTAAAGTCATAATATATCTTTTGTACAGTTTTCACTTTCTCTAGCTATTTTTGAATCTTTTCTCATATTGCTTGTATTTTTTTGACCTGATTGATTATCTTAATTGAGCTTAAATAAAGTGAATTATTGATATTAATTCAGAGAGCATATCTATAGCTGAGAAGTGCATGAGTTGAAACTTCATTGATTAAGCTATATTATAAATTATTATAGATGAACTGTATTAAAAATAGTTATATATTTTAGTCATTCTGATGAAAATTTATGAAATATTAAAAATAATACTTCAGTATCTGATTCTGATATTCAGTTTGATCATCTATCTGTGAATGAAAAACTGTGAATAGTCTTTATTTGATTTTAAATAGATAACAGAGAGTTGATCAATATCAACTTATAAAAAGAGCTTTTTTGTCTAAAATATAATCTTTATAAACATTAAAAATGCTATAAGCATGAGTATAGATAATGTTTACAAGATCTTTTACAGTAATATTTTTTGTACATAAAATGTACAAAGTATATTTAATTAAGATATCAACTAAAATAAAAATTACATCATAGATTTTATCTAGTTAAATAATAACTGAGAGATCAATAATGAAGTTTATAGTGATAATTTATTATAAATTAATTGATGTTGAAAATTGAGTCAAGTTCATTATACTGTTTATGATAGTGTGCTTTCACTCTCTGGCAAATATCATAAGTATAAACATATGTAGTGATATTTTAGATAAGATTATATTAATAGTACTTACTTTTAACACTATCAATAGACTATTTTGTATCAAAATAACTCTCTTATGAATCATCATAATTGATGTAGATTATCTCTTTGATTAGCACTTGTTGTAGTAAAATATAGACTCTATTATTTATCTGAAGTAAATTGTCTTTTGAGATGATTCAGAATATGTCACTATTTAAGATTGTATCTTTATCTCTTATATTTTGCTTCTTTACTATTGTAAAAAAGTCTGAGTTCTGTATATTAATAAGAAAAGAGATAAAAGACTTTGATATATCTGTATATGCTGATTCAAAGATTATAACAGTGTTAATCAGCAATTTGAAAATACTTCAATTTCTAAAATATCTCTTTGAAATTAGATTTTCCTCTTTTAGAGGTTTTCTGATCAGTGTGATGCTAAGACTAATATAATCAATAAGCAAGTCAGCTACATAAGTGAGTTGACCATTTTCGTCCCCACTGCACAATAAGAATATCTTCAAAGTCTTAACTACAAAGAAAAACTAGCAAATTATATTATAAATTATTTCCTATACACTTAGAGTATATACAGGCAATATGTTCAATAATCTCATATACACTACACTATGATACTGTGAAGGATAGATTGCTTGATTGATTATGAAGCGATCACTAGCTATGCGGAAGTTATATACAATGCAGATTATATAATAAGGTGAATAGGCCTGACACCTCCACTCATTAATATAATTATACATGAGATTATATACAAAAAATAGCCTGTAGCTAAGTATCAGTATATAATTTGACTAAAAAACCCATGTCATTGAAAAATCAGTCATTTTCTTCATATAATCATTTCTGCCTGCTTACTGTATCTTCTAATATCTGTCATCATAGAGTGTATCTAGTCACTTTAAGTGGCTTGATCAGCCTGTCTGCTATGTTCTCAGCAGATAGGACATAATCAATTGAGATCTTGTTCTTGCAGATGAGATTCTGAAGAGTATGAAAGCAGATCTCTATATGCTTAGATTGATATGAAATAGACTTAATTTTTGATCAGTTCAATTACTAATTTATTATCTACCTGAATCATATACACTAGCTTATTGACTAGTGATTTGATTAGGCTGTTATTATTATCAAGATTATTGAGTTAGGACAGCATGAAGTCAGTATCCTTCAGCAATTCCTGGAGACAGACAAGTTCATAGGCAGCTTCTGAGAATATGATATATTCAACCTTGGTAAATAATTTTGAAATATCTGTCTGCTTGCTGCTTCATCAAATAATAAGACCTCTTGCTATATAAATGACATATCTGATGATAAAGTAGGAATATAGATCACAGCCTGCTCAATCAGCATCAGTGAATGCTACAGATTTTATATCTATATCTTTTTAGTAGGACATACCTATATCAGGTATGTCTTGTCTATATTTAAGAATTCACTTGAATGCTGCTTAATTCTTTGAGATAAAACAGAAGCTGAATTTCTTTAGAAAGTCAGCAGCAAAGCTTATATCAGAGTGTGTGTTGGCAGTGAGATATTGCAAAGAGTCAATCTCTGATTAATAGGAACATAATATAAATTCTGTTGTATAAGTAATCAGTTCTTCATTATCACTTATGAAATCAATATTCTCCTCTATAGTGGAGGATGTTAAGTGGCAGTTATTCATTTAAAAATTCTTCAAGCAGGTTTTTTATGAATAGTGACTGGGACAGTGATAATAATTTGACATTCTAATCAATCTTCATACTTAAATACTAGTTCAAATTACCTATATCCTTGATTTTATAATTAATAGTGATCTGAGCTTTTGTCCATTCAATATCTAATATATTTGAGTCATATAGGTGAACATCATCTACATAAATAGTTATATAGACCTTGTAGACATCATTTATAAAAAAACTAATATCATAAGAACTGATATAGAAGCCTGTTTTCAATAATATTTTTTACAGCTTCTCATATCATAATAGTGCTGCTTGCTTCAGGTCATATAGTCTCTGCATCAATTCATATATCAGATCACCACATCTCTCATAGAACCTAGTGGGTTAATGCATATATTTATATTCATTGATAGAAAGTCGGGTATTTAAGAACACTATAACTATATCAATCTGCAAAACATACTATCCTCAGAATATCAAGATTATTATAAGCACTCAGAAGATAGAGACTGATACAACTAGTGTAAATATCTTCAAATAGTTAATATTCTTTTCTTGATAATTACTACAGACTACTCAGCAGGTCTTATATCAATCAATTCTACCCACATTATTAATCTTTTGTTGAACATTTATTGACTATATAGAATCATCATATCTAAGATTCTTTCAACTAGCTGCTATGCATTAATCTACTTGAGACAGTTAATCTTCTTAATATAGATATAAAAGTAATATTTCTAATCTGCAGATACCTGAACCTGGGTGAGATTCTTCAGAGCTGACAAATTAGCAATCTCAGAATCTGTGGAGATGTCAGTCAAATTGTTGATAAAATTTCTCACTGAGACCTCTCTCACTGAAATAATATTCTCAGTTAGCATTGAAGAATCCTCTATCACTAAAGTGGACCCTGAGAGGGTAATAGTGTTCTGCACTAAAAATGTCAAAATCTGTGCAGTAATCTCATAGTCTATTCATTAATTATTCATAGAATGTAGAAATACTGGAGGAGTAGATAGAAACTTTCTATTCATTATGAAATTATTTGTTGATAAATCATATTGAGTGGAGAGAATCACAACTGCAGTTATGCAAGTGATGAAAGATAGATTCTTGACACCTCACTCAGACAGGGCCAGAGGATTCATCAGATGGAGATCTTCTTGAAATATCACATCTTTTAAAATGTAAAGATGACTGTTAAAAGGATCAATCAATCTATAATTAGTAAAGTTATCATAGCCTGTAAATATAAGCTTCTGTGATTATGAAATCATCTTCATATTCAGCTTAAGCACTATTTTTAAATAAGCCTTGCACTTTCATTGGTGAATCCTATGTGCAGAGGGCAGGGCCCTGAGCCAAGCTTCATATGAGGTAACTTACTTCAGATCCAGATCCTCTACACTGTTATAGAGCTTGACTGATGTTGACATAAGATTAAGTATTTCAGTCACTGCAATTACCGCCTCACCTCATATCTGAGAGGTGTTAGGCTCAGCGCTGAGGGCTAGGTTTATCTCCATCACATGACCATACCCCACATGTAACCTAGTGGATCAGTCATGATCTGCTCACATAATCATGTGGGCTGTTTATAAGCTGAGCAGACCCTGACACCTCTTTTCCCTCACCAACCTTAGTATTTCATTATATAGCAGTTAGCAATGCAGAGAGTTTCCTTCTTATGCAGCTCACATTCACTCTCTAACATAATTCTAAGGTTCCCTTCTACTTTTTAACTCAGAGTTCAGTGGAAAACTCAAGTGCCTCAGTTGAATTAGGATCTGTTAGTTGAGAGTCTGACAATGTATCAGATCAACTGTTGAAGACAATAGCACTGTCAAAGACAACAATTCAATTCAACATCAGATGGTCACTGCAGGCTCTCAACCCCTTAGAAGAGGCTAAAAGGACTGATGATACATTTTAACAAGACTGATCAACTAACCACACATTTCAATTGAGAAATTCAAAGAGGCAATTCACTCAGACAGTGACTATGTTTATAATAAGTTAGTGATGATCTTTGATGGCATCTTTGATAATGAAAAAATGTTGAGGGATATAATCACATGTCTAAGAATAGAATGAAACAATACTATTAATCAGACTGTTGTCAAGCAAAGTCAGATTGATGAGTTAATTGCTGAATACAATGAACTTAGTCACATTCTGATTTACATGACAGTCAGCAATTAAACAGCAAGTCAAGATGTCATCACCTCTGAGACTGCCAGGAGGTTTGTTAAGATTAATGATTCAAAACACTTCACTGATGGCAAAGAGCTGAAATTTGAACACTAACTCTCTTAGATGAAGAATAAGCTTCAGGAGAACACTGACCATTACTCTATGCTACTGAGTCTCCATTACTAGCAAGCTTCACCTGTAGCTGAAGGGTAAGGTTAAGCTGAACAGGAGTACCATAAGCTTGATAACTAGGACAGGAGGTAGTGTCACTATCATGAGTAGTAAGAATGTCAATTAGAGAATCCTTATAACCAACAATAGCTACAGCTAATGGGTCAGGTGTGCATAGAGCTTGAGTGAGACAGGCATCTGAGAGGGTGTAGAGTTAGATGATCAAAGCTATGACAAGTATAGAAGTGATGATATATTAGATAAACACAAACATAATATGAATAGAATGAAGTAGAGATCAGGTAGATGAATTGAGAATATAAAATTGATCATGATCAAGAAGATAGACCTCTTGATTCTAGAGATAATAAGTGTGTTTATATACATGATGGAAACCTCTTGATAGATCTGATAGCTCATGATATATAGTCATACCAGCCTACCAATCTACCAATCACGTGATCATCTCTTTAGGTTAGTCCTGGAACTCAGGGTTATTTCATCTGAAACTCTAGTTCCTTTATCCTCTGCAATTATTATTTAATGATTCTTGGGAGTCTCCTGTTGGTTCACAACACCCTACTGAATGCATGAGGATTGCATACATCAAAAACCGGACTGACAAGGACGTGGCATTTGTCACATTGCACCTTATATGAAAGAGAACTACCTCAAGTGATATTAAATCATAGAAGAGATATTTGAGCACCTCAAGTCAATATATGAGAATGCTAACAAGCTGCAAAATGCCAAGGATGATTATCACAAGCTAATTATACGCAATGGGGATAATTATCATGAATTTGTCACAAAATTCTTACACCTGGCAGATGAGGTCAAGATTATCAAAAGAGACTACAAAATAGACTTCAATGACAAGCTGTCTTTTTACCTTCAGAGGATAATAGTAGTAGCCAATGCAACTACAAATACATATGCTGAGTTTCAAAAGATTTGTGCTCAGGTAACCCACACCTTTCAGACAATCAATGCCACCCAGAAGTCAAAAAGCTTGCAGGGAAATGAATCTTATATCTCCAAGCAAAACATCTCACAGACCTTCAATAGTGTTGTGAACCAACAGGAGACTTCTAGGAATCATTGAATAAGAATTGCAGAGGATAAAGGAACTAGAGTTTCAAACAGAATAATTCTGAGTTTCAGGACTAATCTAAAGAGATAGTCATATGATTGATAGATTGATAGATTGGTATAGCTATCTATCAGATGTTATCAAGTCTACCAGATGGTAGATTGATAGGCTGGTATGACTATATATTATAGACTATCAGATCTACTAAGAGGTTTCCATCATGTATATAAACACACTCATTATCTCTAGGATCAATAGGCCTATCTTCTTGATCATGATCAATTTTATATTCTTCATTCATCTACTTGATCTCTACTTCACTCTACTCACATTGTGTCTATGTTTATCTGATATATTCTCACTTCTATACTTGTCATAACTTTGATCATCTAACTCTACACCCTCTCATATGCTCATCTCACTCAAGCCCTATGCACATCTGACCCCTTAGCCATAGCTATTGTTGGTTATAAGAATTCTCTAATTGACATTCTTACTACTCATGATAGTAATACTACCTCCTGTCCTAGTTATCAAGCTTATGGTACTCCTGTTCAGCTTAACCTTACCCTTCGACTATAGGTGAAGCTTGCTAGTGATAGAGGCTCAGTAGCAAACAGTCAAACTCCCCCTGGCATCTCTGCAATAAAATCCTCTACTATAAAGGAAACTGTAAGCACTCGTTCAGACATTCAGTGCTACTACTGCAAGGAGAAAGATCACATTGCAAGGAACTGCCTCATGAAATAGAAGTTTCAACAGATGATTACTGAGCTCACAAAGAATGATGCTTTTGAGCCTTCAGTGAATTTGAAAAAAAAATGAGTCTGAGAGAAAACTCCATCTCAGGTAGTTCAATAGTCTGTGACAAGTTTGATATGAAGGACTTGATTGAGGGAAAAAGCTTTTAATATACCAATCAAGTTAGCCTATAATAAAATTACTACTTCTATAAATTCTTTTGCTGATATTGAAGTAAATAGTGTAAATTTTATTGATACCTGATATGCCATAAAATTAGTGAGATTCTTCAATAAGAAGTTTCAAAAAATCTCATTCAAATGCTTCATGAAGGGATACAATGATGCTTTTAATAGGGTGATAGACTGCACATTGACTCTAAACCTCTGGGTAAATAGCTGGAGATTTCAGAATGTTCTTCTGCTAGTAACAGACCTAGGCTAGCATCCTATCATCTTGGGATGAAAGTGGTTAGCAGCACAGAATATATGACTTAATGTTAAAAATCAATGCCTGGTTTAGCTGAGTGAACAGTCTATCTATGAACAAATGACGGAGCTGATGTTGAAGATAGTACCTCAGTCAATACTGAAGCACTCAGACCTTAAGCCTGAGCATCAGGCAGATGTGAAATAAAGAGAGATCAAACTGGACAAGAAGATCAGACAGAAGCATCAGGCTCAGCTCTGCAGATTGAAAGGGACCAGCTCAGCTATGACATTTAAAACAAGACAGAGACTGACCTGGGAGAAGACAGTATCACAGATAATGAATATGAACTTCATTGAGACTGCTTCCTTTCATGATTATATGAAGAATAAGAACTTGACAGTCTTCATAACCAGTTTATATGAAATTGATAAACAGCTTGAGGAGAAGTTGTAAAGGGTTAAGCTCTAAGAACTATAGGCTAGTCCTCCTATATAACAAGGATGAATTGCTTAAGAAAGGAAAGAAAAGAATGAGATAAGAACTCAGGCTTAAGCAAGCTTACATAGCATGATCACATGCGCATATGCAAATGATGACTAGGCTGAGTCAGCCAGTCAGAGCAAATCTAGAGGTTCAATCTCTTATAATACCTCTTTTCTCCCTCTTTGTTGCAGGCCTTTACAACTATTTAAAGCCCTCTTTACATCTAATTTTGCCTGCTGAGAGGCCTCTTAAGTGTTCAAGGCCTTCACTTCTTGTAGAAGACTCATATCATTCCATGTAGGCTCAGCTCAATCTACTCATTTAATGAGATATTGCTTTTTCCTCTGGTAGATTCATTCACTCTAAATTTCCTCAATCTCAAACTCAGATCCTTTCAGGGTCTCTATAATGAGTGGCTGTCAGTCAGTTTGCCTCTGACTAGACAGAGAATCTGTCACTGCAGCATGTAAAAACTTTATATTAAAGACATTGTGAATGTCAGATAAGACATTCAGTCAGTAGACATGAAATTCTATCTTTTCTAGCACAGTATATTGATTGTATTTCATGTCCAGCTTCTTGCACAGACAATTAGTTCTCATATTCTCTAAGCTCAACCAGACCTTATCTTCATGTTGAAAGCTTGAAGCTGGGTCTCTTTGTCTATTCACATATTTCTCTTGAGATTGCTGAGCATTTGTCATTTTTACTTGAGCTTACTTCAACACTTCATGAGCCTTCCTCATATAATCATCTGCAAATTCAATGGGATTATGTAGCATTTCAATAGAGGGTGCATCAGCTATATCAATGAAGAAGATGTGGAAAAGATGTGTTAAAAAGAATGAGCTCACATTTATTGAGGCAGCATCTCTATTATTGATGATCAGCTCTGCTAGAGAGAGTCATTCACACCAATCATTCTGTTGAAAGCTAACATACTTGCATAGATAAGTTTTCAGAGTTTGATTCATTCACTCTGTAGCTTCATCAATCTCTGAGTGATAGACTGTGGAGAGTTGTCTCTTAATATCTAATTTCTCATACACCTGAGTTCAAAATATGCTTGTGAAAGCTGACTCTCAATCTGACACTATCATTTTAGAGATGTCATGTTGAGAAATGATGTTGCAAAGGAACACTCTAGTCACTGTCTCCACATCAGTTTTCTTAACTGCTTTTAATATAACCCTCTTGATCAGTCTGTTCATTATAACTATGATGTTTATGTATCTTTTAGAGCTCAGTAAGTTCATGATAAAGTTCATGGAAAGCTCCTGTCACATGTGTTCAGAAATGAGGAGAGGCTTAAGCAGTTCCTGATGTCAATCTCTTCATGCAGTGATTGATCTGCAAAGATGGCAGTTTCTGATCATTCTTCTCACATCAGTGGCATAGCCTGGCCAGTAGAACTCACATCTTAGAACTCCTGCTGTTTGCTCTCACTCAGGATGACTGGTAAGAGGTGAGTCATAAGCCTTGTGCACTAATCTGATTTGAAGAAGTTTGAAGTCTGACACTCACTTACAATCTTGAAAGAGAAGCTCTCTGTTCTTGTTTAAAGAGCACTCAGAGATAAAGGCCTTAATACTGAGTTTAGAAGAAAATCTGAATCTTTCCTCATGAAGAATTTGCTTCATATATTGCAGAATCTTGTCATTTTTGCAGGTCTCATTTCACTGAGCTTGAAGAGACATCTCAGGTTTCACACTGACAGCAGCCACTATTGATTCCATTCCAGGTGCTAGTACATTAAACTTAAGTAGTTAAACTTGTCTCTGCTTGATTCTCTCATTATCAGCACTCTGTGACATGTCCTGCTCTCTTCATGATAGAGCATCTGGTCCAGTGTTCAACTTCTCTGACCAGTAATTAATTCTGAAGTTGAATTGATAGAGAATATTCATTCAACATAGCTGTCTTTCATTTAGTCTGTATGTAGTCATGAAGTATTCTAGATTTTTATAATCTATGAGAATCTTGAATTTCTTTATACTTTGTAGCTCAGTGTCCCATTTTTTTAAATACTCAATTATCACTAATAACTCTTTATCATGAATCTTATAGTTGCATTCCGCAGGTGAATGCTTCTGAGAGAAGAAGGTACATGAGTGTAGAATGCTCTGCTCATCATATTGTAGCAGCACTCCTCCTGAGATGTAATCTGAGAAGTTCATTTTCAATATAGTCTCATGGTCAGGGTCAAATTGAAGCAGAATCAGAGCAGAGATAAACATTGATTTTAGACACTTAAAAGCTTTCTCAACCTTGCTCATCCACAAAAAAGAAACATTCTTGCATGTAAGAATTGTCAGTAGGGTCACAATCTTTGAGAAATCCCTGATAAATCATCTATAGAAATTGGCAAAGCCTGAAAATCCTCATACATCTTTAAGAGTAGTAGGTGTCACTCATTTCAAAACAGCTTTAATCTTCTCTAGATTCATTCATATACCCTTGCCTGCTTCAATGATAAATTCAAGATATTTTGTGCTGTTCATCTTGAATTCACTCTTTCTAATGTCTGCCTGCAGGCCTGCTTCTCATAGATGCATAAGCATCTTTTGTACATGCTCACAATGCTCTTGTAAGCTTCTTGAGGAAAATATCAAGATGTCATCTAAATAGACTGAGCAGAAGTCATCCAGATATCCATGTAATACCCAGTTAATATATTTTTGAAATGTGCTCAGAGCATTGGTCAAATCAAAGGGTGTAATCAGCTACTCAAATAGCCTGTATCTGATTCTAAAGGCTGTCATCCACTTATCACCTTCTGTGATTTGAATCTTGTGAAAAGCTGCAATAATATTCAGCTTAGTGAATCATTTAGCCTGTCCAATTCACTGTAGAGTCTCACTGATTAATGATAGAGAATATTAATTCTTTCAGGTGATTTTGTTAACAGCTCAATAGTTCACATAGAATCTTAGTCCACCCTCAGACTTCTTTGCAAATAGTACAGGAGCAGCTGCAGAGGAGTTGCTCACTCTAATAAAACTCTTATCTAGATAATCTGTAAGAGTCTTTCACAAAGCCAGTAGTTCCTCTCAAGATATATTATATAACAGGTCTCAAGAAGGTTGTTCTGTGCTACTATCAGTCTTTTTAATCAGTTCAATCTCATGATCTCTATCTGGGCCACAAAGTGATAGTAGATTGTCGGCAGCTTCCTTATCAAATATATCTAAAAACTCATGATAATATTCAAGCAGCTTTTCTCTAGGGTCAATCTTTAGTTTCACTTCTAGAGCCTTTTGAATGTCAATCAAACTGATAGTGAAGATCTTGATATTTCACTTCTCTCAAGTGCTTGCAAGCCTAGAGAAGCTTATGGCAGAGATGGGAATCACATCAGCTTTTGCATTTAAACTAGACTCTACCTCTATGCCACTCTCTTCAAATCTCATGATTCTTTGATGAGGGATCACAATCATCTTTTGCTGGGCCAGCCAGGGGTCACCTAGATACATATCATGACTATGTAACCTATTTACCATGTAGAGAAAGGCTCATTCAGTTACATGACCATCTATATCAATTCAAATGTCAGTCACTATGCTTGTGGAGAGTCCCATGGAGTCTTCAAAGCCAGTCATTTTAACAGAAGAAATTTCAATACACAGGAGCTTATGCTTGTTAATATAGAATTGAGAAATAAGACCATAAGATATTACATTTACTGTCTATCATCGCTCTAGTTGAAAAGGCATTATCTACTAAAGCATTGACAGTGAAGGGTTTTGATATCATCTTAGATTTAAATCTTCTTCATTGCTTTCTCATAAGCTTCTTATTTTACTTCTTTCAGTGTCTTTTGGTTGAAGCTACTCTTTTCCTGAATCTTTGCTCATATACACATTATCATTGTTCAGTAACAGCTTGGGGATTATCTTAGCTATCATGAAAGTGGCAGGGTGTCTGAGAAGTTTGAACAAGCAGCTTTTAATCATATGACCTTCAGCTCTGCATCTCAGGCACAAGCTTTGCTCTTTTCATTGATTAATCTCTGTCTGATTTACCAATTTGACATGGCAGGCGCTTGAGATCACAGCACCAGGAGAGAGATCCATCAGATCATCAGTGGAAGCTTGAGACTGATTTCATCAGTCAAAGACAGCATGACAAAGTAGAGAGTGTGAATTAGACATCATATGATCTGAAGAAGATCTGCTCTCACAATGTTTAGATTACTGTCTTAAAGTCTTAAGCTCAGAGAGTTGATAATCAACTAATCTAAGCTCCTTGTAGTAATCCTCATAGAGAGACAGTTCTCTTACACTCATCATGCCTTCTCTCAGCTCCATGCTTAGAGTGGATTTCAAATACCTCTTTTTAATGTGATCATTTCATTCATGATCATCAGCTTCCAGCAGTAGCTGATTAAATTTAGGCAGAAAGTCAAAAAGAGCTCTTCTACCCTGTTATAGATTGTTGAGCTTTTGCATAGCCTTTTTCTATTATGCAGAATCACTAAAGAGCATGTGTGTCTGCTTCAGTAAGCTCTCTACCATGAAGTTGACCTTGTTCTTATTATTCTCAACTCAGGGGTAAACTCAAACTGCTGCCATTCCTTCCAGTCTTGAGTACACATATCAAGCACATTCCTCATTATTACATAAAGCTTTTCCATTGACCTTAAGTTTTGATTGAAGCTTTAGCTCTTACTGAGAGTAGTGCTTCAGATTAGAATCATCATACTTCTTGCAGTCTGATAGCTTGGTCTTTGGTCTTCTGACTGCAATGAGTAGTTGCAGGTTCAATTAAGAGAGGGTTGATGTTGAAATATTCAAAGCTTGTTGTAGATTAGCTATTTCAGCTTGCTGAGCTGCTATTAAATTCCTGTTCTCATGCTGGACCTGTTCCTGCTGTTGGAGAAAGATTATCCATTGTTGTTCAAAGCTGCTGATGGTGTCCCTGCTCATTGCTTTGTGTTGATTCATTTGTGTATTCATTGTACAAGTCTGTCACTTTATCTCATTCAGCTAGACATTTTTAATGTTGCTCATTTGTTTGTTAGCATGATTGCTAACTCAGTCTATTCATATACCAGTGCTATCACTGAACTTTGTGATGCAGGATTTAAGGCTCCTAATAGCCTATCATATGTCAGCACATTTGCTGAGCTTCATGATACAGGATTAAGGCTTCCAGTGGCCTATCAATGAAAGGAGTGAAGCAATTCGTAATGTAAAGGGTTAAGCTCTAAGAACTAGAGGCTAGTCCTCCTATATAACAAGGACGAATTGCTTGAGAAAGGGAAGAAAAGAATGAGATGAGAACTCAGGCTTAAGCAAGCTCGCGTAGCATGATCACGTGCGTATGTGCAAACAATGGCTAGGCTGTCAGCCAGCCAGAGCAAATCTAAGGGTTCAACCCCTTATAGAAGTGAAGTTTAGTGAGAGCTGAGGATGAGTCTGATGAGGAGCTGATCTGCAACTTACCAGAATGATTGAAAGGCCAGGAGGACTGTTTCTCAAAGAAAGTGTCAGATGAATTACCCCTTCTACAGAAGAATGTTGATTTTAAAATAGAGCTTTAGTCTAACATTGATCTCATCTGAGGCATTGGATATGCACCTCTATATAAGATGAATCTAGAGGAACTAGAGGCAATGAAGACCTACTTTGAAGTCAACCTAGCAAAGGGCTTTATCACCCCAAGTTCAGCCCCCTACACCTCCTCAATTCTGATTGCCTATAGTGGGAAGAAGTTACAATTCTGTGTCAATTTTCACAAACTGAATGCTATAACCAAATGAGATCAGTATTCCTTACCTCTAATAGATAAGCTGATGGATTGACTCAATGAGGTAAAGTACTTTACAAAGCTAGACATTCAACAGGAGTTTCATTGCATCTGAATGAACCCTGAGTCTGAGGACCTGACCACCTTTAGAACCTGCTACAGAACTTATAAATATCAGATAGTCCTCTTTGGCATTATGAATGCTCCTGCCTGCTTTCAATAGTTTGTTAACAGTATCTTCTTTGATTACCTGGACAAGTTTATAACAGCATTCATAGATGATCTTCTAATCTATAGTAAGAATCTAGAGGAGCACAAGCAGCAGATAAATTCAATACTAGACTGACTAAAGGCAGCTGATTTGCAAGCCATTATTCAGAAATGTGAGTTCACAGTCCAGAGGACAAAATACCTAGAGTTCATCATCAGCACAGAAGGAATTGAGGCAGACCCAGAGAAGATAGCTGCCATTGTAAGATGACAGGTTCTCATCACAGTTAAAGAAGTTCAGTCATTTCTAGAATTTGATAATTTCTACTGACAATTTATAAGAAACTATAGCTGAATTGCAAAACTACTGTACCAGTTGATGAAGAAGACTATTTCATTTATATAGATATTAGAATGCAAATCAGCCTTTGAAAAACTGAAGAGACAGTTAGTAGAGGCTCTAACACTGTATTACTATGACTCTGAGTGAAAGACTCATATTGAGACTGACATCTCTGATAGAGTAATGGCTGAGATACTAAGTCAAAGATTTGAAAATGATCTTTGGCACCCAGTAGCTTTCTATTCAAAGTCAATAAATAACACAGAGCTTAATTATGAAGTTTATGATAAGGAAATTCTGGCAGTGGTCTGAGCCTTATAAGAATAGTGAGCAGAGTTTGAGGAACTACAATAGGAGGAATGATTCAAGATCCTCACTGATTATTGTGCACTAGAATACTTCATGACTATCAAGAAGCTGAATGCATATCAAGCCCACTGAGCAGAGTTCTTTTCTTGTTTCTACTTTAAAATCAAGTATTGACCAGATAAGGCCAATCTGCTAGCAGACGCACTGAGCAGGCCTGAGCAGGTTAGAAGGCAACAGAACAGCTATATGCAAATTCTCCTAGAATTAGAGACCTTTGACTCTCAGATCACTCCTCCTACAGATATTGCTAGCATCAACTCCTCAGAGGAAAAGAACATTGCTGAACACATAGTGTTTTTAAACAAGACAGTCACCTCAATTGAGCCTCTGCAGCAGCAGGCAGATGATGAGAATAGTCTCTATATAATGAAAGACAATGTGCTACAGTACAATAAAAGACTAGTAATGTCTGTTCAGGAAAAAGAAACTCTGATAGCTGAGCTACTGTAGAAAATTCATGATCAAGCTTCAACAGCACACTCTAGAGGATGAAAGACCCTGGCTATGATGCAATCATGCTATTGATGGGCCACCTGGTGGACAGACATCCTACACTATATTCAGAACTGCTATGTGTGCCAGATCAGTAAAATTCCAAAAGATAAAACTTCTGGTTTGCTAAAGTCATTATCAATACCAGAACAGGCATAGCAGCATATCATAATGGACTTCATGGATATGCTGAAAAGCAAAACAGATTACAATACCATTTTGATTATAGTATGTCAGCTAAGTAAGAAGACAATCTCCATTTCAATCACTCAGAGAGTTATAGCCCAGGAACTGACCTGACTATTCATTCAATTCTACTATTCATACAATGGAACGCCTGACTCAATTGTCTCTGACTGAGGCCCTCAGTTCATATCAAGCTTTTGTGATGAGTTTACACAGATTCTGGGCATAAAACTGAAACTTTTAACAGCATATTACACATAAACTGATGGACAGACAGAAGTGATGAATCAATACATTGCCATCTGTCTACACCCCTACATCAATCTATACCAAGATGACTGGGATGAGTGACTGCTTATTATAGATCACATCTCCACAGCTATCTCAAATACTTCCACAGGGATCTCTCTCTTTCTCACAGTAAATAAATATAAACTCTGAATGTCATTTGACTGGCAATCACTGATAGAGAAATTGAACATGAATGAGAAAAAAAATCAAGAAGCAGCAAGAAGCTTCATTCACTAAATGAGAGAGATCTGAAACCAGACAAGTAAAGATATAAGGACAGCACAGAAATAGATGAAGAGGCAGACTGACAAGTATCATCAAGAACCTGACTTTGTAATAGGAGATTTTATTTATCTAACATTGAAATCATACAAGATGAATTGATCAAGCTGTAAACTGACAGAGCAGAATGCCAGCCCCTTTAGAATCCTAGAAAAGATGAGCAATGCTTACAAATTGGACCTCTTTGCAATAATGACAATTCATTCAATCTTCTTCTCAGACAAGCTATGCAAAGACTCCAGAGACCTTCTACCTAGCCAGACTGTCAGACCACCAGACCCAATTGAAATAAACAGTGAGAATGAATAGGAAATAGTTGAATAAGCCAGAGCAAGCTGCAGTATCAGGTGCGCTGGAAGAGGTTTGATGAGAATTCTTTATGATACTCCACATATAACTTCAAGGGATCACTATATACAATACAGGATTTCCATGAAGCCAACCCTACTAAAGCTAGACCACCACAACACATAGATGAATGGGTAAGGATATGAGAGATGGGCAGCTATCTGAAAGATGAAGATAATGACAATCTTTCAGCATGAGGGCATGCCTGTTTCTAGATCAGGGGGTTATGTTAGACTCAGCACTTGGGGCTAGGTTTATCTCCATCACATGACCACACCCCACATGTAACCTAGTGGATTGGTCATGATCTGGTCACATGATCACATGGGCTGTTTATAATCTGAGCAGACCCTGACACCTCTTTTTTCTCATCAACCTTAGAATTTTGTTACATAGCAGTTAGCAACGCAGAGAGTTTCCTTCTTATGCAGCTCGCATTCGCTCCCTAACAGTAGGTTGATGATTGGTTCAGCAGAGTATGCAGGCACCTCAATAACCTGCACTAGATTCATCATTTAGAATATCTCAGAGCTGTCATTTGCAGTTGATGAGGCCTTTTTGCCCTTACTACTCTTCTTATTATTATATTTCTCTATTCTCATTATGTTAGCAGTTTTTCATTCTTTAGAAGTACTATCTGAATTAACTGTCCAGCAGATTTTGCTATGATAATGCTTATATTCCAAGCAAATTGAAAGGTTAGAATTTGAATGTCTGCTTATTCAATAGTCTTCATATCCCTTAGGTCAGCTCTTATAAGCTGAATTGTTTTAGATGTTGCTGTCATTATTAGAACCTGTAGCTGTGTTTTTGGTCTAAGCCATATTGGCTAAAGAATTAGTCATCTAGATAGCCTTCTTGACCTCTTTGAGGAAGTTCAATTGAAAGTGTATTTCCTTCATGATCAAATGAACATTGAATATGATAAACTTTGATTTAGACTCTTGTATCTTCTTGATTTTCTTTTACACATAGTTTCACTATATATTAGGAAGTGCAGAATAGAACATATAAAATATCACATCATTTGACAGTAAAATATTGAGTATTTTTAATTTCATAATAATATCATTGAACTTATTAAAAAACACATATACATCAGTGACTTGAACACCACTCATTGATATAAATATCAGGACTGCTTCTCTGCAGAGCTGTGTTCTCAGAATGAAGAACTTTTTCTTAATCATGCATCAAAGAGAATAAATGATCTTACTCTCATCATACTTATTAAAACAGGGCTTAATGCTGGCTGCCAACGCGTTCAAAATGAATATGTAAAGCTAGTGATTTTTAGCCTCTTAAAAAAAAGCTTATTCAAAGTCTTCATCAGGGCTTTTGACTTGCTTATCCTTTAATATAACTCAGCATTAAGTGTTAATTAGCTTGATCTTCATATTTATATGCCAGGAGAAATAATTCAAAGATCTGATCAAAGTGTTCAGCTTGATAGTATACTTAGTATTCTGTTTGAACTAGCTAATTGCTTTGCTGACGTAGCTATCTAGGTCATAGAGATTATATTGCATTCAGGACTTCAAGTTCAAATTTCATGCTGACAGTAATTTGCTAATAGATTTACAGACATCACAGCTCTATCATTCTGAGCATAAAGCCTCTTCAATTGAAGTTGAAGCTGCAATTCTTTGCACCTCTCTTTTTGAAGTTCTAAATCAATCTTTTAATGTTTAAGATTTAATTTCCTCAGTTGCAATTCTTCAGAGTTAGTTGCTGATGATGAGTTAATAATCACTGCAGATATTTTTACTCCATCTTTTAAAGGAGTCAGATCAGCATATGTGACATAATGTAGATAGACCAGCCTCACTATGATAGAAGCTATAATCAGCCTAGCTTGCTGATCAGATGTTTTGAAGGGTTCAATATTAAAACTCTTGAATGTCTCTAGAGGGGTCAATGAGCTTAGGCCCTTCTGATCATTTTCAAATCAGTCAGATTGACTGGATTAATTCAATTACAACTGTGAGTGAGTCATTATGTATTCTATCATATTGTATTAATCTTCTTTATAACAGAGTAATCTTATTCAGTGAGATTCTTATCTATAAGTTTGATTGAGTAGATTGACATATTCTTATATGATTAGTCACTGAAAAATTAGTGAGTTGTAGATTTTTTCACCTGCTAAGTAAATAAATTAAACACAGAAAAAAAAATATATAAGAGTACATTAAATTAATCAATTGATATAAAATAAGATAATATTATATTAAATAAAGCAAGCAATGATTAATATATACTATATTTAATAAGAATTTCCTGAATTGGTAGTTATTTGCGCAAAATATATCTCATAACCTGTGAAAGATAAATTGCTTGATTGATTATGAAGTGATCACTAGCTATGTGAAAGTTATATATAGTGCAGATTATATAAGAAGGTGGATAAGCTTGACAAATGCTGTACATTTTTGTGATCATAACTCAGCAGTCTCAACTACCTCCTACTTTCATTTATTGACTCTTTGTATATAATTCAAATCTTCTTTAATTCTCAAAGTACTCTATTGAGCTACATATATATAATCTCTTTCTCACTTCTTCTTTTATTTAACATTTGCAGTTCTTAACTCTCTATTTTCAGCTGCTAGAATAGCAGCACTGTGCATTGTCATTTGACACCTTTTGACTAGCTAACTTAGAACATAATTAATTAAACTAGATGAGCTCTACATACAATACTTGATATATTCTTTAACTTTCTCAGCCTGCTGCTCTAATTGATGTATATTATATAGTGTGACTATGACCCAGGAGGCCTGAGAGCTGTAGGAGATCTCTAAGGGGGTGGAGGTATACATTATAATATTAAACTATGAGAGAACTTGCTTAGAATTATATAAAAGCAGCTCAGCAGCTCTAAAGCTGCTCTTGATGTTGCTCTCAATCAGGGCTTGCATCTGAGCTGCAGGATAGAAACTCAAAAACTCCTCTTTGTCAATATGATTAATCTCAAACCATATCTGATTTTTCATTTGTTATTTATATGCAGTTTTTAAAGATGAGAAGCAATCAATATTCAATGATTGAAGAAGATGAGAAAAATGTAATAGCATATAGAGGACAATGATCTGATTCTCAGTGTAAAATTAATCAAATTCAGCTGAGGTATGACTTCAGTGTCATTCTAGAATCAATAGTCAATATCTGCTCTTTGTACAGAATATAGTCTCTTTGTTGATTATCTCTTTCAGTCAGTATAAGCTCAGCTAGTCAGTGGTCTAGTCATTCTCACTGACTTCAATCACTCAGTCATGTGATAGTCCTTCTGTCTCATACCAGCAGAATTGATGCATCTTTTTTTTTGAGAATAATTATCATATGTAAGACTCAGTCAGTTACATTGACTTCAGTAATAACAGTCACTTATTCTCAATCTTGAGACTGTATAAGCTTGAGATTTTCAGCTCTTTTAGATTCTGTTAAAGAGCAGATATGAGCTACTTAAAATAGAATCTCTCTGCATTGCTAACTGCTATATAATGAAATATTAAAATTGGTGAGAAAAAGAGGTGTCAAGATCTACTTAGATTATAAACAGCTTGTGTGATCACATGACATATTGTAAACAATTCATGTAATCACATGATCAGATCATTCTGGTCCACTGAGTTACATGTGAGGCGTCATCACATGATCATGTGATATTGACAGGACGGTACTCAGCTATATACAAAAAAAAAAAAAAAAAAAAAAAAAAAAAACATCTTAATCAATTCTAATCACATCTCTATAAGCTCTCTTTCATCCCCTCAGGCAGCAAGTCTGATGGTGTATCAACACAGTGTCACCAGCACACCCAGCCCCTCAACAACACTGAATGTGTCCTGAGTGTTGACACATTTGCTCCTCCATACACTGTCCACTCAAGAGATCTCATCTCCTCACTCCAATCACTCACTGCACATGTGAACTGAATAACATGAAGTCTTCAAGCTCCTCTACACCAGCAGGCAGCTTAAAGAGCAGAAATGTCACATCATTACATCTCAACCTATATGATCTGATGGCTAGTGATCTCCTAGCTGCCTACAAGGCTGAGGCACAGAAATCCCATGCAGAAGCACTAGCTGCTGCAAATATGCTTGATTGAATTGAAGAAGACTTAGATATCATGAAGACAAAAGATCTATCAAGGACACTGGCTCTTGAAGCTGCTGTGAAGGCACTAGTCAAGAACTGATACAATGAAAGTCTAGAAATAGCTAAGCAGTTCATCACAATCAAGCCTGCTGACTTCACTGATGCAAATGATGCAAGAGCTTCTATCTACACAAAGACAGCTGCAGACAGCATCAATGTAATAAAAACATCAGCAATCATACTGCAGAAACTCCTGCTTAGAAATAACTGCAGAGAAGAAAAAACATCACAAATTCTCACACATCTATCTTCAGATCATCTAGCTCACAAAGCAAGCTCAATTGCTACTCTTAGAAAGCTGAAGACTGAACTCTCAGAGTCTTTGACAGCAGTCATCACAGCAGTTCAAGTTATTCTCACAGACATTGTCATCATTTCTAGAAGCTTGCAAGACATGAAGACTTTACTAGTCAAAAAGAATATTTTAGCAGTCACTCTCATCAATGCTCAGATAGAGAAGAAAGAACATTGAATCATCTGCCTGATTTCTGAGCTGCTCATGAAGATTAGTAACTATAATGATGAAACTCTGTGTCTCTCAGCAGAATTCATAACAGAAGAATTCACACTTTAAATCAGAATCAAGTCTGTTCAGAGTCACTGAGCAAAAATACACTCTGGAAATCCAACAGCCACTCTTATATTACACTTTTCACAAGAGACAGCAGTAAACCTATCATCAAAAGTAGAACTATATGAATATCAAAGACCAGTGATCAGAAAGGCATCTAAGATCAAAATACAATAATGCAGCAAATGCTGAGAATTTTATCAAGAGAGATACTGCCTCTGTGTCCCTCACTGCAAAAAATGCAGTTCTAAGAATTATGTGAAAGAAAATCTATTCTGTCATAAGAAGAATGAAGTATGTGAATGCTCTAATCACTGCACTAACTGTCTTAAATCATATGCTGTGAATGATTCATCCTGCTCTGCCAGATCAGAGATAAAGAATGAGACTGTTTAAAGACACTCAAGAAATCAGCTGAGAAATATTCACAATGCACAGAGTAAGACATACTTGATCAAGGCAAGTAATAGTAAATATGATGATTGAGGTCCATCAGCAGACCTGAGGTTGAATGATTCTACTGAGTGTAGATTTAATCTCACACTGACATCAAACATAGCATCAAGCACAGCATTGAGCACAGCATTAGACACAGCATTAGATATGATGTTCAATTCAACATCTAATGCAACACTTAACATGTCATCTCACACAACAACACTCTCCTTTCAGCTACTCAATGAAGAAAAACTCTAGATTTTCACAATTTCTGCAGATTATACAAGTCAATGTAGGAAAAGAGAACTCAGCACATGAGACAGCTCTCAATCTAGTATTTGAAAGAAAGACTGACATTCTTCTCATACAGAAACTCTGAATTCACAGGAACTTAAGTCAACACATCTCTAAAAAGCATCCAGCATTCAACTGCTTTGCCTCAATTGAAAAGTGAGACAGAAAGTCACAGGTCCTCATCTATATGCATAAACACTTACAAATTCATGCTCATGCAGTCCCAGGCCCCTGGGCAGAAAACTGGAATATTCATATGCTGCACATACAGGCCTGAAGTCTACAGCTTCAGACAGTCAACATATACAATGCATCTTCAGACACAGAGAATTCTGGACAAGGTGTGGACTGTCTTCTCTTCTAATCTGTCTCAGTACTTCTGTTGCTCCTCACTGATGACCTCAATATCAAGCACCCTGTGTGGCAATCAGAAGTGTCTTCAAGCATGTGAGTGGAATCATTCCTGCAATGGACTATGAATTTCAACTTTACTCTCATCATAGACCCAGACACCCCTACACATGGGCATAACATGATAGACCTGGCCTGGACTACACCAGAATTAGTTATCAAAGAAGTGGACATACAGGTGGACAGATTCCTTTACACCTTCTCTGATCATCAGACTCTTCTCATCAAAATCAGCCTTTCAAAGAATACAAGGCCTGACAAGCTACCCCATTTCTTCTGTCTTGACACCATAGATGAGAAGGTCTTTAACCAGACACTGAAGACCTATAAGTCAAAACTAGACAAACTATGTGATATTCCAGAGTATCTCAATACAGATCAGCTGGATGCTCTGGCTAAAGATATCATAGAGACACTAATAGCTTCTCTGAAAAGTTTTATCAAGAAGAGCACTGGGCAAGGCATAGGTCAGTCATGATGAAATGAGAACTGTCAGAAAGCAGTGACAACACTACATCAGATATAGTGTCTAGACTCTACTTTTTTACAAGAAGCAAAAAGCAATATAGCTAGAATCATCAGAAAAGTCAAGAGAGAATACTGGCAGGGTAAGATAGCAGAGGCCTCAGTGGGAAAAGATATCTTTAAGATGATCAAACAAGCTCATTCAACTGGCTTCTTTTATTCCCCCTCTCTTGTAGATAAAGAGACTGAGCTAATGCAGACAACTCCTAGAGAGAAAAGAGATCTTTTGCAACAGATGCTCTTATAGAAGACTGCAAGCAGAGAGGATATTTCAGTTAGCTGATTCAACTCATCATCTGTCAAATTATCATTTTCTGTTGCCTCAGCACATGAGATATAAAGTTCTCTGCTGAACACAGGTAATATCACTTCAGAAACTGATGAAGTGCCAATAGAGGTGCTATGAAAGGCATGATCACATATTAAGACATCAGTGGAAAGGCTGTTCAGAGCCTGTCTTAGAGTTGGCTGACACTCAACCTCCTTTCAAAATGCCACACTGGTTGTGCTGTCTAAGGTCAACAGAGATTCAACACTCCCACAATCCTACAGGCTTATAGTCCTTCTCTCAATGTTGAGGAAGGAACTGAAATGCCTGATAGCTCATAGACTGACCTGGACAGCTATACAAGAAAAGATTGTCCACTCTCAGCATTTTGAAGCTCTCTCTGAGCAGGCTGCTTCAAACCTAGTGGCAGTGATGATTCATGATATAGAGGAAGTCTGAACTCATGGAAAAGTAGTCTCTCTTCTTACTCTGAACATTAAGAGTACTTTTGATGCTGTACTCAAAGGAAGAATGCTGTGAAGATTGCAAGAACAAGGCTGGTCATCAAATTTAATTAGATGAGTGAAAAGCTTCATGACAGGATGCACAGGTAGGATCAGATTAGATGAACTCCTGGAAGAGCTCTTTGATATTCCAACAGAGCTTCTACAAGGCTCACTAGTCTCATCTATTCTATTCATGCTGTATATTCAGCCTCTGTTCTTTCTAGAAACTATACAAAGAAGATGTATACACTCAGACTATGCAGATGACCTATGACTGCTTAATGCTGGAATCACTCTTGAAGAAAATGTTGTTACTCTTCAGGAGAATTTCAAAATGCTAAATGATTGAGTCAGCAAAGAAGGACTAACATTTGATTTTGTCAAAACTGAGATAGCACACTTCACACAGCACAGAATCCTTTCAAACCTCTCAATTGATCTTGAAATAACATCTGACACTCACTCTATTACAGCAAATGCAGTGAAAACCTCCATAAAATATCTAGGAATCTGATTAGATAGAAAACTGAGCTTTAAGAAACACATGAAAACCATAACAGCTAAGGCACAACAGGTGTCTAATGGCATACAGGCACTAAGCAACATGGTAAGAGATGCCTCAGTACAACTGTTTAGACAATTCATTCAGGCCTATGTGCTCTCTGTGCTCTGCTATGGAGCAGAGGCCTGGTGGCCTGGAGTCATATGAATGAAGAAGGGAAAGGAAATCTCCAATTGAATAGATTGCCTAGTCAGAAAGCTAGATCTAGCCCTTAGAGATACTTTGCAAGAGACACTGTCAGTCTACAAGATCACATTCATTTCAGCTCTACACTGTGAGCTAGAAATCATATCAATGAAAGAGACACTAGACAACTGATGTGCTATATTTACAGTAAGAATCAAAAAGCTTGACAAGAGACATCTGCTAGTGAGACACTCTAATAAAGTAGCTATCATCAAGCTCTATATCACATGTCTGTCTAGAGTGTTCAGTCATGCTGATGGGATAGAAGCACATGATTCTCTACTCACACTTTCTTGAATGAGATTTTCTAGAAAAGAAGATCTGCAGATTGAGTATAAGACAGACTGCATAAAGAAACAGACAGCACAAGACTTTAAGAGCTGGCTACAACAATGCAATCCTCTGAATCTGATGATCTTTACTGATGATTCACAGATAGAATGCTCTCAGTGCATGATTAGTGCAGAATGAACTATATACTAGAATAGTGAACACTGTCTAATCTTCACAGAAAATCTGTCAATGAATAAAGCAGAGATCTTTGACACAGAGGCAATGACAGCCCTGCAGAATCTAAAGAAAGTCATCACCTCTTCTCAGATGAAGTTTGTCAGCAATATCTACATTTGTTTAGACAATTTGAAGATAGCATAAGCTCTTGAATCTGTATCAAACACCTCTAGCTAGCAGGTCTTCATGCAGTTTTTGAAAGTCATAAAGGCCTGACAGAGCAGAAATAGACTCTCATTGATCACTCAGAGCAGAGTAATCATTAGATGAGTCTCAGGCCACACAGGTGTGACTAATAATGAAAAGATAGATCTTGAAGTCAAAGCAGCTGCAGCACAGACAGCAAGTGCAAGCATGATATCTTAATCTGACAGCATAGACACTCTAGCTTATATAAAGTGACATACTATGAAACAAATCACACAGGTCTTTGAGAACTACTGGATCAAAAATCAGTTCAAATGCTATATGAAGCTGAAGATCTCACTAAAAAAAGCCTCAACAGAGGTAAAACTTTCACACTTCACATTAGAAAAGCTCTATGTCATCTGATCAGATCATGGAGACTTTGCAGCCTACCACAGTCTCCTTAAGCATGAAGATGCAGAGTGCTACTGCTGGTATGATCATAGCAAAATCTCTGAACATTTTTACTATTGCACTCTTGCAAGAAAAGCAGCAAAGTGATGTTTATCTATCTACAATCTTCACAAGACACTGGCAACCTCATGTGAGACTCTAGAATTCAATAACTGGCTAAGAGAAATAGTCTTCTATCAGAATATCTGTTTAATGTGTTGTTGTGCATCTTCAGATCAGATTTTACAGACCATCCTCTTCTCTGTCTTGCTCTCATCCTTCTCATCATCTCCTCCTTCTTCTTCTCTTTCCTCCTCTTTCTTTTCTTTCTTGTCTTTCTCTCTATTCACCTTCTCTACCTCTCTTTCACAAATCTAAAACCTCTCAAAATCTCTGCTCTATGATAACTGACTCATGGGCTCTGCCAGTGCAGCAATACACAACTCTTTTGCCTCATTTGTAAGATAGCTACTAGATAAGTAGTTGCCTACAGGCACAGCTCTACCCACTCTATAGTTTGACACAGACTCTACTAGATCACATGCTCATAAGACACATGAACTAACTGGGTATTAAATAAAAACACACACACACACACACATATACACACATACACACATATGGTCATGTGATAAAGATAAACCTAGGCCCTCCTGATGCTGAGCCCTGGTGCTAAGCCAAACATCACCTCCCAATCTAGAAACAGGCATGCTCTCATGCCAGTAAATTATCATCATCTTCATCTTTCAGATAGCTGCCTATCTCTCATGCTATTACTCATTCATCTAGATGTTTTGATGGTCCAGCTTTTGTAGAATTGACTTTGTGAAAATTTTGTATTGTGTATAATGATCTCTTGAAATTATGAGCATAGTATCATGAAGAATTCTTATCAAACTTCTTTTAGTGCATCTGATACTGCAGCTTGCTTCAGCTTATTCAACTGGCCAGTATACAATCTATTTCTCATTCATTCTCATTATCTATTTCAATTGAGTTCAGTGATTTAGCAGTTTAGCCAGATAGAAGATCTCTAAAATCATTATGTAGTTTATTTGAGGAAAAAGTTGAATAAATCTTCATTATTACAGGGAGATTCAGTTTGTAGATATTATTCATCTTTTTCAGAATTCTGAAGAGACTGGTATTTTTCTTTGCTAGTTTATAGCTTGATTAATTCATTCTATATAACTTCAATGTCAGATAAATATAATCTTTTACTGTAAAGTCAGACTCTCAATGATGCTTATCAGTCTGTCTCTTCATCTGTTCTTGTACTATTCTTATACTTTTGCTTATTTGATTTCAGATCTCTCTTATTTAGTGAATGAAGCTTCTTATTGCTTCTCAATTTCTTCTCTTATTTATATTCAATTTCTCTACCAGTGATTGTCAGTCAAATAATATTTATGATTTATATTTATTTACTGTGAAGAAGAAGAAGATCTCTATAAAAGCATTTAAAATAGCTGTGAAGACATGATATATAATAAGCAGTCATTCATCTCAGTCATATTAATAATAACTGATGTAGAAGCGAAGATGAGTGATAATGTATTGATTTGTCACTTCTGTCTATTTATCAATTTGTATATGATATGCTGTTGAGAGTTTCAGTTTTATACTCAGAATCTGTGTGAATTCATTTCAAAAGCTTGATATGAACTGAAGGTCTTAGTCAGAGACAATTGAGTCAGGCGCTCCATTGTATGAGTAGTAAAATCAAATGAATAGTCAGACTAGCTCTCAGGCTGTAACTTCTCAAGTGGTTGAAATGAAGATTGTCTTCTTACTTAGTCAGTATACTATAATCAAAATGATATCATAACCTGTTTTGCTTTTTGATATATCTATAAAGTTCATTGTGATATGCTGCTATGCTCATTCTGATATTGATAGTAACTTTAGTAAGTTAGAAATCTTATTTCTTAAAATTTTACTGCTCTGACATATATAACAGTTCTGAATATAGCATAGTACATCTGTCCACCAGGTGGCCCATCAATAGCATAATTGCACCAGAGCCAGAGTCTTTTATCCCCTGAGGTGTGTTGTTGAAGCTTGATTATGAATTTCCTGCAGTAGCTCAGCTATCAGAGTTTTCTTTTCTCAAATAGATATTACTAATCTTTTATTATACTGCAGTATATTGTCTTTCATTATATAGAGATTATTCTCATCATTGATCTGCTGCTGCAGAGGCTCAATTAAGATGACTGTCTTATTTAAAGATACTATGCATTCAGCAATATTCTATTTCTCTGAGAAGTTGATGCTAATAATATCTATAGAAGAAGTGATCTGAGAGTCAAGAATCTCTGATTCTAGAAAATTTACATATAGTTATTCTATTATCTTCTAATCTACTCAGGTCTGCTCAGTATATCTGTTAGCAGGTTGGCCTTATCTGATCAATACTTGATCTTAAAGTAAAAATGAGAAAGGAACTCTACTCAGTGGGCTTGATATGCATTTAACTTCTTGATAGTCATAAAGTATTTCAGTGCATAATGATCAGTGAGAATCTTGAATTGTTTCTCTCACTGTAGTCTTTTAAGCTCTGCTTGCCTTTGTTGTAAGACTCAGACCACTGCTAGTATTTTCTTATTATGAATTTCATAATTAAGCTCTATGCTATTTATTAACTTTGAATAGAAGACTATTGAATGTCAAAGATTATTTTCAAATCTTTGACTTAATATCTCAATCATCACTTCATCAGAGACATCAGTCTCAATATGAGTCTTCTGCTCAGAGTTATAGTAGTGCAGTGTTAGAGTCTTCATCAGCTGTCTTTTTAAATTTTCAAAGACTGACTTGCATTTTGATGTTCACTCAAATAAGGTGGTCTTCTTTGTCAACTGATACAGTGATTTTGCAATTCAGCTGTAGTTTTTTATGAATCATTAGTAAAAATTGCCAAATTCTAGAAATGACTAAACTTCTTTAACTGTGATAAAAATCTGCCATCTTACAATGACAGCTGTCTTCTCTGAATCTACCTCAATTTCTTCTATACTGATGATAAATCCTAGGTATTATATTCTCTGAACTGTGAATTCACATTTTTGAATACTGACTTATAAACCTGCTATCTTTAGTCAATCTAGCACTAAGTTTATCTGCTGCTTGTGCTCCTATAGATTCTTACTATAGATTAGAAGATCATTCATAAATGCTATTATAAACTTGTCTAGGTAGGCAAAGAAAATATTGTTAACAAACTGTTGAAAGCAAACAAAGATATTTGTAAGATCAAAGGAAATTATTCTGTAGTAGGTTCTAAAGATAGTCAAATCCTCAGACTCAAAGTTCATCTGAATGTAATGGAATCTCTGTTGAATGTTCAACTTTGTAAAGTATTTTATTCTGTTAAGTTGATTCATCAGCTCATCTATTAAAAATAAAGAATACTGATCTCATTTGATTATAGCATTCAGCTTGTGAAAGTTGACACAGAATCATAGCTTCTTCTCACTACAGGTAATCAGAATTGAGAAGGTGTAAAGGACTGAATTTAAGGTGATGAAGCTCTTTGCTAGATTGACTTTAATATAGATCTTCATTGTCTCAAGCTCCTTTAAATTTATTTTATATAGAGGTGCATGTTCAATGCTCTAAATGAGATCAACATCAAACTAAAGCTCTATTTTAAAATTAATATTTTTTTATAGAAAGGGTAATTTGTCTGATACTTTCTTTGAGAAACAGAATTCTCAGTCTTTCAATCATTCTGATAAGTTGCTAATCAACTTCTCATCAGACTCATTCTCAGCTCTCATTAAACCTTACTTCTTCTCAAACTGTCTATCAATTTCATATAGACTAGTTATAAAGACTATTAAGTGCTTGTTCTTCATATAATTATAAAAGAAAGCAGTTTCAATGAAATTTATATCTATTGTCTATGATGCTGTCTCCTCCCAGGTCAATCTCTGTCTTGTCTTGAGTGTTATGACTAAGCTGGTCTTTTTCAATTCACAAAGCTAAGTCTAATGCTTCTGTCTAATCTTCTCATTCAGTTTAATCTTTTTTCATTTTATATCTATCTGATGCTCAGGCTTAAAGTCTGAATACTTCAGTATTGATTAAAATATCATTTTCAACATCAGCTTTACTATCTTTTCAGGGATAGACTGTTCACTTGACCGAATTAAATAGTGATTTTTAATATAAAATCATATATTCTATACTGTCAACTACTTTTATCTCAGTATGACAAAGTGCTAGCATACATCTATTATCAGCAGAGGAATATTCTGAAATCTCTGACTATTCACTCAGATGTTTAGAGTTAATATGTAGTCTATCACTCTACCAGAGATGTTATTGTATTCCTTTATGAGGTATTTGAATATAAGTTCTTGAAACTTACTATTGAAGAATCTTGCCAACTCTATAACATATCAGATATTAATAAAATTTACATTATTTGCATCAGTATCAGCAAGAGAATTTATGGAAGTAGCAATTTCATTATAGACTAACTTAATTAACACATTAAAGCTTTTTTCTATAATTAAGTCCTTTATATTAAACCTCTCATAAACTATTAAACTATCTGAGATGAAGTCTTCTCTCAGACTCACTCTTTTCTCAAATCTACTAAAGACTCAGAAGCATCACTCTTTGTAAGCTCAGTGATTATCTGTTGAGATTTCTGCTTTATAAAATAGTTTCTTGCAATGTGATTTTTCTTCTGTCAGGTCTATCCGCCTTCTTACGTAATCTACACTGTATATAACTTCCGCGTAGCTAGCGATCGCCTCATAATCAATCAAGCAATCTATCCTTGACAGGTTATGAGACCTGTTTTGCACAAATAACTGCCAATTCAGGGAATTCTTGCCAAATATAATGTATATTAATCACTGCTCACTTCATTCAATATAATATTGTCTTATTTTATGTCAATTGATTGATTTGATGCATTCTTATATTATTATTATTTTTTCTGTGTTCAATCTGTTCACTTAGTGAGTGAAAGAAAAATCTGCAACTTGCTAATTTTTCAGTGACTGATCACACAAGAACATGTCAATCTGCTCAATCAAGCTTATAGACAAGAATCTCACTGAATAAGATTACTCCATTATAAAGAAGATTAATATGACATGATGGAACATATGATGACTTGCTCACAGTCATGATCAAGTCAATTCAGTCAATCTGATCAATCTGAAAATGATCAGGGGGTCCTGAGCTCACTGACCCCTTCAGAGGCATTCAGGAGTTCCAATATTGGACTCTCTGGAACACTCAATCAGCAAGCTGGGCTGATTACAGCCCCTATCATAGTGAGGCCAGTCCACCTATGTTGTGTTGAATATGCTGACCTGACTTCTTCAGAAGATGAGGTGAAGATGTCTGTAGCAATTTCTAACTCACCATCAATAACTGACTCTGAAGAATTGCAACTGAGGAGATTGAATCTTGAATGTCAAAAGATTGATTTAGAACTTTAAAAAGAAAGATGCAAAGAATTGCAGCTTCAACTTCAATTGAAGGGACTTCACACTCAGAATGACAAGACTGCAATGCCTGCAAATCTGCTGACAGGTTGAATGTCAGCATGAGATCTGAACTTGAGGTCTCAAATGCAATATAACCTCTATGACTCAGATAGCTGCATCGGCAAGGTGATCAGCCAGTTCAAACAGAATACTAAATATACCACCAAGCTGAACACTCTGGTCAGATCTTTGAATTACCTCTTCTGGCATGTGAATATGAAGGCCAAGCTAATTGACACTCAATGCTGAGTTATATTGAAGGACAAGCAAGTCAAAAGCCCTGATGAGAACTCTGAATGAGCTTCTTTTTGGGAGGTCAAAAATCACTGGCTTTACACATTCATTTTGAATGCATTGGCAGCCAGCATTAGGCCTCATTTTAATAAGTATGATGAGAGCAGGATTGCTTATTCCCTTTGACATGCAGTTGAAGAGAAGTTCTCTATTCTGAGAACACAGCTCTGCAGAGAAGCAGTCCTGATGTTTACATTAATGAGTAATGTCCAAGTCATCAACATATACATATTTTTTGATAAGTTCAATGACATTACTATGAAATTAGAAATACTCAATATCTTACTGTCAAATGATGTGGTATTCCATGTGTTCTATTCTGCACTTCCCAATATATGGCAAAACTATATGCAAAAGAAAATCAAGGAGGTACAAAAGTTCAAATTGAAGTCTGTCATGTTGAATGTTCATTCAATCATGGAGGAAATATGCTCTTGATTGAATCCTCTCAAAGAGGCCAAGAAGCCCACCCAGGCGGCTAATTCTTCAGTCAATGTGACTCAGGCTGAAAACACAGCTGCAGGTTTCAATAATAGCAGCAATGTCCAAAATAATTCAGCCTGTGGGGGCTGACCCAGGGGACACAGAGGCTATTGAATGGGCAAACATTCAAAGTCTGACCTCCCAATCTGCCTGAAATGCAAGCATTATCATGACAGGCTCTGCTGGGCAGCCAATCTGAATAGCACTTCTGAAGAATGAAGGATCACCAACATGGTGAGAATAGAAAAATATAACAATAAGAAGAGTAGTGAGGGCAAGAAGGCTCTGTCAACTGCAAATGACAGCTCTGAGACATTTCAAATGATGAATCTAGTGCAGGTCATTGGAGTGTCTGTGTACTCTACTGAATCAATCACCAACCCACTCATCATATGAGACAGTGAGGCTGAATGTCATATTATGTGTAATTGATTGTGATTTTCTCAAATAACAGAGATTAGCAGCCCTACAATTCAAGTGATCAATAAGGCTACCTTGAAGGTTCAAGGAATCAGAGTCACCTCCATCCCAGTCAGGGAAAGATTAATCAAATTTGACCATGTCTATTTGATGCCAGGCTTATCCACCAACCTTATATCTGCTGGCCTATTGAAGTGCCAGGGCTATATTCACCATGATCTGCAGGTGAATGCTGGAAATTACTTTGAGATAATAGCATTTACAGAAAATGACATTTTCTATGTGATTTTGAATTCTAATAATATATATGTTCTATCTGACACCTTCTCTATATTCAGGGATATTATGAATGATCTGGAGCTTGGATCACTGGCATACTTGGCAGTCCTGAAGCCCAGGGTGATTTCAACAGATTATGATCTGAACACTGCATCACTGAGTCTTTTCAACTGCAATGATGTGGAGCAGCTAATTAACCTGAAGGATTCAGATACTGATACCTTCATTTTGTCCTCATCAACTCACTTACCCGCCATTATGCTGAAGCAGCTACTGATTGATGAGTGGCACCAGTGATTGAGCCATATTGATGAGAAGAATCTAATTAAAATGTCACAGAAGCTCTGTTTTGGAATTGTCATCATCAGCTCAAAGAAGCTCTCATTCTGCACTACATGCATTAAAGTCAAGCATAAATGTGCAAGTTATAAAAATGCTCCTCTACACTGTGCCACTCACAAAGATCTTAAGATCTGAGTGAACCTATTCAGGGGTGGAGAAATACTTGATAATAAAGAAGATATACCATCTTATGTGAGTAAGAAGCTCATGATGATGATCACTAATGATGCCACATGAATGTGATAGATCTTCCTATTGGAGCACTGCAATGAGACTCTAAAATATATACAGACCTTCAATCAATTTATGAAGAATCTGCTCAATTGTAATGTTGCAATTATCTACTCTGACTGTGATGAGTTGAATTCAAACATGGCAGCTGCCTATATGATGAGTGAGGGTATTAAATAAGAATCAATCCTGCCTCATACTTCACAGCAAGATGGTGTGTCTGAACATTCTATTGGCCTGATTATCAAAAAAGCCTGAACATTATTAATAGATTTCTCTACTCCCCTCCAGATGTGAAGTGAGGTGATAATTGTGGTGACTGAAATGCTTAATCTTATGTCAACATCAGCCAAGCTCTATAACAGTATAGATGATCTGGATTCAAAGTCAATTACCTCATATAAAGCTTGGCTCAGGGCCCTGCCCTCTGCACATGGAATTCACCAATGAGGGTGCAAGGCTTATTTAAAAATAGTGCTCAAACTGAATATGAAGATGGGCTCACAATTGCAGAAGCTTATATTTACAGACTATGATGATTTTACTAATTATAGATTGATTGATCCTTCTAACAGTCATCTTTACACATCAAAAGACATGATATTTCAAGAAGATCTCCATTTGGTGGATTCTTTGACTCTGTCTGAGCAAGGTGCTAAGAATCTGCCTTCTGCTGTCTGTGTGGCTGTAGTTGCAATCTCCTTCACCCAACATGATTTATCAACAGATGATTTCATGGTGAATGAGGAGTCTCTATCTGTCCCTCCAGTATTTCTACACTCTACAAATAATTGATGGATAGACTATGAGATTACTGTGTGAATTTCAACATTTTTGATGCAGAATACTACTGCCCTTTCAGGGTTCACTTTAGAGATGAAGAATTCTTCAATGCCCACTGAGAATATTACTTCAGTGGGAGAGGTCTCAGTGAGGAATTTCACTGACAATTCAACTGATGTCTCTGCAGACTCTGAGATTGCCAGCTTGTCAGTTCTGAAGAATCTCACCTGAGCTCAGGTGTCTGCAGATTGAAAATATTACTTTCATGTCTGCATTAAGAAGATTAACCACCTCAAGCAAATTGGTGTATGGTGACTAGTTGAAAGGACCTCAGATATGGTGATTCTACATGACCAATGGGTGTTTGACAAAAAAATTAATAATGTGGGTAGAATTGATCAATATAAGGCCTGCTGGGTAGTCTGCAGCAATTATCAAGAAAAGAATGTCAACTATTCAAAGACATTCACACTAGTTGTATTGGCTTCCACCTCCTGAGCACTTATGACAATCTTGATATCCTGAGGATGGCATGTTCTGCAGATTGACATGGTTACAGCATTCTTAAATGCCCAGCTTCCTGTTAATAAATGTATATATATGCACCAACCCACCAGGTTCTGTGAGAGATGTGGTGATCTAGTATGTGAATTGATACAGGGACTATATGATCTGAAGCAAGTAGCACTATTATGATATGAGAAGCTGTAAAAAATGCTATTGGAAACAGACTTCTGCATCAGTCCTCATGATGCTGGTTTTTTCATAAATGATGTCCACAAGATCTATATAACCATCTATGTGGATAATATTCACCTATATGACCTGAATATATTGGATATTGAGTGGACAAAAGCCCAAATCACTGCTAATTATGAGATCAAGAATGTGGACAATTCAAACTGGTATTTGGGTATGAAGATTGATCAGGATGCTGAATCATTATCACTGTCCCAGCCACTGTTCATAAAGAACCTGCTTGAGGAATTCTCAATGGATGACTGCCACCCAACATCTTCTCCTATGAAGAAGAATGTTGATTTCATGAGTGATAATGAAGAATCAATTGCTTATACAGCAGAATTTACATTATGTTCCTATCAATCAGAGGTTGACTCTCTGTAATATCTCACTGCCAACACACACTCTGATATAAGCTTTGCTGCTGACTTCTTAGGGAGATTCAGCTCTCACTCTACCTCAAAGAATTGAGCAGCATTCAAGTGAATTCTTAGATATCTACAAGCCATGCCTGACATAGGTGTGTCCTACTGAAAAGATGTGGATATAGAACCTGTGGCATTCACTGATGCTGATTGAGTGGGCCATGATCTGAGTTCTCACTCCATCACCAGATATATTATTTATATGGCAGGGGGTCCTGTTGCTTGGTGAAGCAGCAAGCAGACAGGTGTTTCAAAATCATCTACTGAGGCCAAATTTATCACATCCTTGAAGGCTATCTATGAGCTTGTCTGTCTCTAGAAATTGCTAAAAGATTCTAGCTTCATACTGTCCTGACTCAATAATCTTGATAATAATAACAGTCTGATCAAATCACTAATCAATAAGCTGGTATATATGATTCAGGCAGATAATAATTTGATGATTGAACTGATCAAAAGTAAGGCTATTCCATACTGATCTAAGCATATAGAGGTCCACTTCCATACTCTTTGGGATCTTGTCTGCAAGAATAAGATCTTGATTGATTATGTCCTGTCCACTGAGAACACAGCAGACAGGCTGACCAAGCTGCTTGAGATGACTAGATACACCCTATGATAGCAGATATTAGAAGATGTGGTAAGCAGGCAGAAATGATTATATGGAGAAAATGACTGATTTTTCAACAATATGAGTTTTCCAGTCAAATTATGCACTGATACCTAGCTACAAGCTATTCTTTGTATGTAATCTCGCGTACAATTACATTGGTGAGTGGGAGTATCAGGCCTATCTGCCTTCTTATATAATCCACACTGTATATAACTTCCGCGTAGCTAGCGATCGCCTCATAATCAATCAAGCAATCTATTCTTGACATCTTCTTGTAGTAGCAGCACTGAATATCTCAATAGATATCTAAAACTTTCTTAATAATGATAAAGAATTTTATAGTAAAGGTGCTTGAAGGAGTCTGACTATTGAAAATTCATAAGATGTTCTGCTTGAAGATATTATATTTATTTCTCTATAAACTATTTGACCTCTAAGTGACATTGATAGTTTGAAGAATATGAGCTGTCTGAGAATAGATTTTTTGAAACTCTGAATATATATTAATAATTGCATTGACTACTGCTATCATTCTCTGAAAATTAAAGAACAGTTTGTCATTGAAGTCTATCTTGTAGTCTTTGTTGACAATCTTGACCTCATCTACTAGATGTAAGAATTTTGTGATAAATTTATGATAGTTGTCCTCATTGTGCATAATCAGCTTGTAATAATCACTCTTAGTATTTTACAGCTTGTTAGCATCCTCATATATTAACTTGAGATGCTCAAATATCTCTTCTATAGTTTGATATTGCTCATAGTGATTCTCTTTCATACAAGATGCAATATGATATGCTGTGTCTTCATCAATCTGGTTTTCAATATATGCAATTCTCATATGCTCAATGAGATAGTAGTCAGCATTCTCCCAGAGCTTGTTCTTTATCTGAGAGAGTCAGTGTTCAATTTTCAGTTCCTTGCTATTAGTGAGGTGTTTTGAGTTATCAATTTTGACAGATCTCCTAGAAGTCTCAGAGGAGATGACAATTTGACTCACTGCTTGATTGCTGACTGTCATGCAGATCAGAATATGATTAAGTTCATCACATTTAGCAATTAGCTCATCAATCTGACTCTGCTTTCTTAGAGAACTATTTTCAACCTTGTTACATTGTAGGACTCTAATTGAGCTAGCTACAACTAATAAATATATATATGCACGTGACCTTACGTAGCCGAGGAATTCTCCAACATCTCCTCATATCATAATGAGCCTAAGCTCTGCTCTATCCTTTACTGAATACTCTTAAATCCACAATAAAAATTAAATACAGGGATCAGATGCTAGTTTTTCTATTAGGAAAAACTTTATTATACCTCTGTACTATAACTTTATAAAGAAAGTATACAATTATTCCTCTAACTCATATTCTCATTACATCTCTTTAGAGGCTGTAAAACTATATAAAATCAATCATCCTCATCAATGAGATCAGATCTTTATTAATGTTATTTTCTTCACAAATTTATTGTAAGCTGGCTTTAGCAGAGACTTTGTAAATCTATCTGCTTTATTCACTGTAAAGTCTATATGCAAGAGCTTCATCTCTTCCTTTTCAACTAGATCACAAAGTATATAGTAACAAGTTTCTATATGATAGAATCTTTTTATTAAGAACTTCCTCTTTGCTAGATCAATGACATCTTTATTATTCATCTGCAATATTGTGTAGATCTTTGACTTCTCTTTTATCAGATTTGCATCTTGCAGCATATCATTCAATTAAATAAGCTCATATACAGTCTCACTAGTAGTGATATATTTTGCTTCTGTTGTTGATTTTGCAGTTGATGTTTAATGTTATGAGCATTATAATATTGAGAATCTATTAATCATGATGATGTAGCTAGATATTAATTTATATTAGAGGTCTGCACCTGCTCAATCTGAATTATAATAAGCCACTGGCTGTAGATTTCTATCATTTCTCTCATTTTTGTAAACTATCATCAAGGCTTTTGTTTTCTTTACATAGTGAAGTATATGCTTCAGGGCCACTCAGCAGTTCTTATTCAAATATGAGTTGAACCTTGACAAATAATTCACAACAAATGTCAAATCTGATCTTATGCTTGATACAAGATATTAAAGTGATTCAAGCCTCTGATGATACCTTGTAGCTGTAAACTTATCTTCTAATTCATCATTTCTCTCTGAGATAAATTCAAGTTGTATACCTGTTATTATAGATATATCAGTAAGGTTAACCTTATTTATCTCAAAATCTTCAAGAATCTCTTTAATATAGTAGATTTGTGAGACTGCTAAATCATTATTTAATCTACATTTAATCTTTATCTCAAGATAAAACTTGTCTTTTTTAATATCTTTTGTGTCAAATTTCTTCTATATCTCACTTAACATTCAATCTAATTCTGTCTCTTTGAGGTCTGTAACTCTGCAATCATCAATATACAGTATTAGATAGATCTTGCAGATAGAATGAAATAGAAATTCTTTATCATATTTTGAAATTCTGAACCTCAATAGTGTGAGATATTCTATCATTATAAAATATCAGGTCCTTGCAACTTGCTTCATATCATATAAGCTCTGTCTAAAAAGACTCACCGGTTCCCTCCTTTCATGTTTAATGTCTGTAGGTAACTGCATATAAACTATTTCATCCTGTGACAGTACACTATTTAAAAATACTAATATGTAGTCAATTGACTTTAATTTCTAACCTTTTACAATTAATATAATGAATAGAAAGTGACTTATAAGCCCTGAGATGACTGCAGTATAGAACTTGAAGTAGTGAATGCTCTGCTGCTACAGGAATTCTTTAATCACTCAGCAGACTCTAAAATAAAATATTTCACCTCTATTATTCAACTTATGATTAAATACTTATTTGCCTATCAGTATACCTATCTCAAGCATTTTCTCAATAATAATATATATCTTCTTATTCTCAAATATTTTGACTTCTTTTCTTATTGTCTCAAGTCAGTGATTTCAATCTGGGCTTTTCTTTACTTTTGTTAAGTTATTTGAGTAATTCATAAACATACTCAGGATAAAATCTGTGTCACTAACAGGTATCTCAGATTCATTATCTTTGACTAGCTCTGTCTTATTAAGCAAATAGGCTGAATCAATGATATTTTCTAGCTCATCATTAATTAATATCTTCAGAATCTCTGGTTTATCTTTTGCTAGTTGTTTTAGTAGACAGTAATATCAGTCATTCAAAAAGTCAATAATATCTAATTTCTTTGACAGTTTGATGTCTTTTCTTATTATCTCAACAGCTTCACTCACAGCATTCACAGGAACAGATTCTATGACAAAATCTTCATCAAAAATAACATCTTTAGCAATTTCTAATTTGCATTCTTTTGAGTCTCATATATAGTATTGATATAATTCTTAATAACTTATCAATCATCACTTCTTGCCATCTGTTCTATCTGTAAGCTTATTTATCACTTTTAAATTCTTCTTATAAATCTTGCATTCTTACCTGCAGATTCAATAAGCTGACAGTTGGACCCTGTTTAGACTTCAAAAGATATCAATGAACTACCATCTTTGCAGTTAAAAATCTTTATTGATGTAGAGAATATATTTATCAACATTACAGCTGCTTGCACTACTTCATCCCAAAGTCCTCTGATAAGCTCACTATCAAATAGTAGACTTCTTATCTTATTCACCACTAACTGATTTACATATTTTACAGAGTTATTTAATTAAAGTATATCTGAAGTTGTCACTTTATACACTATTCTCTTATTATTGCAAAACATCTTGAGATCATCACTTTTGAACTCTTCACCATCATCTCAATGCAGAGTCTCTACTGGTCATTGAGATATTATTTCAATCATATCAATAAAGCTCATGAGTACTGATGTGATCTCTGCTTTTGTGGCAATCAGAATAATTCATTTAAAGTGAGTGGCATTATCTGTAATTCTCATTTAGTATCTTGCACCTCCTTCAATGAGTAGATTTTTTTTATCATATAGTGTTTTTCCTCCTCCTGCAAGGTTCACAAAAAATCTCATTGCTGATTTAACAGCTCTGCTTATTGAGACAAAGGACAGACAGATTATTTTTGCTTATACATATATTTTGCAGAATAACAAAATTCTTTGATCTATTATTCACATCTCTAGTCTAGAATCTGCAGTCATTCTTAATATATTCACTGAGTTTAAATGACTCAGCTTTTGATGCCACTGTATCATCATGTATTTCAAAGTCTTGATGTCTCCTTTATACAGCTTTGTTAGAGAATCATCATTTGATTGCAAGACATATGCAGGTTTAAAATCACTATTTGATATTATAAAATGAATCAAATCTCTTAATGCTGGTGATTTCTCCACTACATAGATATTCTTTTCATTCAAATGCACTGTGAAGTCTATCATTCTATTAGAAAACATCATCAAGATTGAATAATTATTGCTGTATGCTAATTGTTTAAAGGTATAACCTTTGTGTATAAGTTTTCTAAGGCTTATTAAATTGATCTCTAGCTTTGAGATATAATGAATATCATTAAGTTTGATATTTGATTCTTCAGTTGAAATACACACTCTTTCTACACCTGCTACTGATGTTGTAGATCTATCTGCCATCTCCAACATAACATTCATTTTTTGAAGCATAACCTCAATAATATTCTTCAGGAGTATAGTATGGGCTTCTGATCTAAAGTCTAAGATTCAGATATTCTCTACCACTTTACCACTAAAATAAATTATTTCTTTTGTAGAGAATACTTGCTTCATAATATTATGAACTGAAGCAATACTGTCTTTATTCTTGTTCTTATATTTATTCTTCTCTTTATGATCTGTAGAGTGTTTTTCTGAATATTTTGTTCAACAGTTAGTTATGAGATAATCTATCTTCTGATAATAATAGTATATCTTTTTCATGTTGTTACTATTCTGCTTGAACTCCTTATCTTTATCTTTGTCTTTAGTTCTCAAATTCTTATTCTTATCCTTATTCTTTTTTTATGAATTTTAAGTATTATTTGCAAGATATCTTGTATTTATCAAGACAGTATTCTGTCTAGTACCTGATAAATACAATAAAATATCTCAACATAGTCTCATGAAATCTGTCTCAATATTGCAAGTGTTGGCATCTTTTTCAATATAATTCATTTTATCTCTAATGAATAATGCTCATTCAGTATTGACACCAGTTAACAAGTAGTTAAAAAGAACAAAATCTTCAATCTTATATATTAAACAAGTGTATTCAGTTTGAATGATGATCAAATATTCTATAAAAGCTCTATCTGAGCCTTTTGCCTTAACTGTCAAGCTAATCAGTTTCTCAAAAAGATGAATGCAATGAACTGCAGACCTCTTTGAGAAGTTCTCTTCTATGATTGTTGATAGAATATATGCTGACAACTGATGATCTGAGAATATTGTAAAATGAAATCTACTTTCTAAAAAGATTGAAGGCAACATATGATTATAGAATCATATATTTCTTTTAATTTAAAAATATTATATATTTATACTGACATCATTCTCTGGAGCAGATTACTTCTCATTGAGAATATCATTGATTTCAGATTACTTAGTGGCCAATATCATCTTTTTTCTTCATATTGAATAGTTTATAAAATTAATCAAAATGATAGATTTTTTAATGTACTTTACTTAATTTCTAAATTTAGTCAAGATCTTCATTATGATAGTAGTTCTGTCTTTTTTCTATAGATAGTTTGCAAGATCTTCACTTATTTCATTGCTGCCAGCATTGGTAATAAGTGTCTCTCTGCTAGCTCTCATCATTTGAACTTCTCACTGAAGTTTTACAATCTTTAATCTTATCAGAGTTTCTTCACTAACTCCTGACACTTGATCACTAGAGTTAACTATAATCTTTGATATTTCATCAACCAGGTCTTCGTATGTATTATTAGACTCATCTGATTTCTTCAGAATTATCTTGTTTATTTCAAATGCTTCAGAGGTACTTCTACAAACTATAATAGATGTAAACAGTGAATCTGTGAGCTCTGAAATTCTATTCTCTGAGATTCTATTCTCAGATCCTTGGTTTTATCTCCTTTTTGGTATATATTCTTCTATCAAATCTGGTGTTCTACTTAAATATAAATTAACTATTAATATTATCCAATTATTGTTTATATTTTTTATTGTTTGTTCATAGCTGTTCATTCACAGCTTCTCCTCATATTGTTCACAGTAAAAGACCTCTAATTCAAGAATCTTATAATCTCTTAGAGGACTGTTTTCAACCTTATTATATTATAGAACTCTAAGTGAGCTCGCTACAACTAATAAATATATAGATACACATGACCTTAAATAGCTAAGGAATTTTCCAACATGCTTGACAGCAGTCTGATTAGTAGTATTATTCTGTTCCATTCTCAAACATGTGATTGTATCTCTCAATGTCTTTTCATCATCAAAGATATCATCAAAGATCACTATCAACTCATTATAAATATAGTCACTGTTTGAGTGAACTGCCTCTCTAAATTTCTCAATTGAAATATGTAATTAGTCAATTGATCTTGTTAGAAGGTATCACCAGTCCTTTTGAACTCTTCCAAGGGGTTGAGAGCCTGTGGTGGCCATCTAATGTCAGATTGTGCTATTCTCTTCAACAGCTGACTAAACATGTTATCAGGTTCTCAATAGACAGATTCTAATTCAACTGAAGCACTCAAGTTTTCCACTGAAATCTAAGTGAAAGATAGAAGAGAATCTTAGTATTATGTTAGAAAGTGAATGTGAGCTGTCTAAGATAGAATCTCTTTGCATTGCTAACTGCTATATAACAAAATACTAAAATTGATGAGGAAAAGAAGTGTCAGGGTCTGCTTAGATTATAAACAGCCTGCAAGGTCACATGACATATTGTAAACAATCCACATGATCATGTGACCAGATCATACTGGTCCACTGGGTTACATGTGGGGCGCCATCACGTGGTCACGTGATGGAGATAAACCTAGGCCCCACTGGCGCTGAGCCCTGGCGCTGAGTCTAATAGATTTAATCATCACCCTGACAGTCTCAATTACACTCATCTGAAACCCAGTCTCATCAAAGTTGTAGATATCATCTTTCAGGATTCCATACTTCACAATAGTGTTTCATACAAGTCTAAACCATTCATGAATAATCTCAGGATTCTCATATAAGGTTTACTGATAATTGTACTTATATGAGAACTTAAATTTTAACTCATTATGATGCTTAATAAAGTTTTATATTTAGTATTCACTCACTGTAAGTGAGAGATTGAATCCTCAGCTGGCAAGAAGAAGGTTGATCATTTCTCATACAGCTGTAATCTGAGAAGATTGATCTTATTCATTCATGATCAGAACTTAATGAACAAGAAATTCTTCTTCTGTAAGACTAAGTTTCCAGTTCTTTGAGAGAATATTAACATATGCTGTATGATCATATATTCAATCAACTAGAGTGGAACATGAAACATCATACAGCTTTACTGCAGCTCATACACTTGAAATTTGATCATTTTTAAATGTTTGAATAACTAAAAGAAGCTTTCCTTCTTAAGTAGAGGCTTTATTTCTTTATGTGATTGACATTTTTGATGATGAAGATGTTGTTCTAGGATAAGATGAAAAGTAGCTGACTTGCTTATGTGGCTGACTCATTTATCAATTACATTATCTTTATACTGCTTATCAAAGTACCTTAGAATCAACATCTTATAGAGAATCAGCATAGATCAGCACTTCCTGGAGAATAGAATCAGTATTTTATGAAGATTCAAATCACTGTATTGCTGATTTCTCATTTTATAAAAGATTAAAGATAAAATCTATTGCTACTCATTCATATATATAAATACTCTGAATCTTCAAAGTTTCTTTGAGAGATTCATTGATTAGCTACTATTCAATTCTACATATATATTTTATTCATCACTATTTTCTTCCCTCTATAGCGCTCGCAGTATCTATACACCTCTCCTTTTATAACTTTAGTTATAGAGCTTCTCACGCTTCTTTTTAACACTTAGTTTATCTATTTTAATGTCCTCACAATCAATATATTGAGTGATTTCAATGAGTGTGATGTGAGCTTGTGGGTAAATATGTAATATAGTGATAAAAGAGAATCTATACTTAGAGTGAGATTTGAAAAAGATTCAGAACTCAGAGCATTGATATTAAAAGATTTCATGTGAAGTATGTGCTTTTGATCATAAACTCATATGCAGTTAACAAAAGATGTAACTTTTTTGTAAGAGTTAAATTCTCAATTCTATTAACACTATGATATAGCTTCTATTATATGATAAAAACTATAATTTTATCATGAAAAGACTCAATATAATCTGCACAATGACTAAGTTTATTAGTTAAATTTTATTTATCTGAGCAATAATGCAGAATGAAGTCATATGCTGATAGTACTTCTACTTATCTAGACTAATATCAATTCAGTATTTTAGTTATAATAAAATACTGAAGATTGATATAATCAGAATAAATAAAAATTGAATATTAACTCTCTTTCAGATAATGATGCTAATTCTTGAAAGATATAATAATTGAAAGAAATTTCTTGTTATGAGTATTATATTATATTTCTGCATCTAGAAGTTTATAAAATTAGAATACAATTGAGTGTTATTAATTATCATCTTATTTTTGAGAGATAATGACAATCACTGCTACTATAGAGATATTAGATTTAATCTGAGTTTCTCAGCTTGAGTTAAAATTAATAAGTAAAGAAGCTCACATAAAGTGTTTTTTTAAATTATTAAAGATGTGTTGAGTGTCTTTTGTTCATGTGAACTATGATTTTCACTCTCTCTTCTTTGAGATCTTTGTGAGATCAAAGAGAGGCTTTATGATTTTGAAGTAGTTTTCAATGAAGTAGTAATAGAAGTTTATAAATCTTAAAAAAATCTGAACTCTCTTAACACTAGTTGAGATTGATCATTCTGTAATAATTATCACTCAATTTGATTTTATTTCAATACTTTAAGATTCAATAATAAATCTCAGAAAGAAGATTTTATTTTTGATAAATTTATATTTAATATATTTTGCAAATAGATTCACATACTATAGATATTCAAATATCTTTTGTATATACATCTTATGCTCATTTATTGAGTTTAAATAGATAAGAATATCATCTAAATAAATCACACAGCATATATCAACAAGATCTGCTAGAGTGTAGTTTATATAGACTTGAAAGATAGTAGAAGTATTTATAAGCTCAAAAGATATAACATTATACTCAAAATAATTATATTATATATAAAATGCTATTTTTCATCTATTATTGCACTGAATACATATTCTGTAATAAGCATCTCTAAGATCAATTTTAAAGAAAACTTATACTTCAAAGAATCTATCTAACATCTTATTTATAATATATAATAAATATTTATTTTTAATTGTAAGATAATTCAGACCTCTGTAGTCTACACAGAGTTATAGATCTTCATTTTTCTTTGAAACAAATAGAATGAAAGTATATACAGAGCTCTAAAAAGAAGATATTCAATATACTATTTAAATAATTCTGAAAAGTTTTCAACTCTATTTTGAAATAATTATAGATAGATATGAATGAGAGTTTAACTTCTTTCTCAAGATTAATTGAGTGCTCTGCATTAGGTACAGATGTACTGAACACACTCTTCTCAAAGAAAAGATATGCATATGATCAAATAAAATTGAGCAGATTATTAATAAAAGCTATATTTGCAAGTAAGCTGATTTCTGACAGTTAAAATTTCAAAGAAAGACTCAGAGATCTGTGAGATTGAAACAGATACTATTGTAAGTATGTAGTTGTTAGGGAGCGGATGCGAGCTGCATAAGAAGAAAACTCTCTGCGTTGCTAACAACTATATAATGAAATACTAAGGTTGATGAGGAGAAAGGGGTGTCAGGGTCTGCTCAGATTATAAACAGCACACGTGATCACGTGATCGGATCACGGCCGACCTGCTAGGTCCCATGTGTGGCGTGATCACGTGATGGGGATAAACCTAGCCTCAGCGCTGAGTCTAAAAGTAGTCAGAAGTGTCAGTGAGTAATTCATTAGCAGCATCTGTTACACTCAGAGCTATCTTTTGATTGTTTGATGTTTGATGAAAATAGAATTCTCCATCCTTCTAATCAATGAGAGAATTGAGTTGTTTGAGTCAGGAAAATTCTAGTATCATATCATAATCTGAAAGTTTGACAATATGAAAGAAATAAAAATTTTTGATCATAGTTTTTTTACTATCTGAGATTTCTATCTCTAGATTAATGATTTCAAATAAATTTGTTTAATGATCATCAAATCTCTTTATTCTGCATGATATGCACTCTGTTGATTGCAATTTGTGTAATTTGACTTGGAATTCACTGATAAAACTTGTCTGAGCTTCAGAATCTATAAAAGTGAGAATTGACATATCTGTTAGACTAGGCGCCGGGGCTAGGTTTATCTCCATCACGTGATGGCGCCTCACATGTGATCCAGTGGATTGGGAGTGATCTGGTCACATGATCACGTGGGCTGTTTATAATTCAAGCACATGATCACATGGGCTGTTTATAATTTGAACAGACTTTAACACTTCTTTTTCCTCATCAATCTGAATTTTAAAATGATACTGATTCTCTAGTACTTTGATAAACAGTATGAAGATAAGTGCTTTACTAAGCAGTGTGATAAGCAGTGTGAGAGCAAGGAGCTAGTATAAAGAGTTTTGACATCACAGTGCTAATGTTTGAATATTGAATTCATGAAATCTTCAATGTGTTCAGCTGTAGAAGGACAATTTTTTTCATCAAGCAGCTTGATTTATCATTTAATCATGTCCTTCTGACTCTCATTTAATCTCTTGTTAACTGGAATCTTTGCAGTATTCAAATTCCTTCTATTGATATGCACTTAGAGATGTTGATAAGAAACCTCAAATTCTCATGACAAAGATAGTATTTTGGAATTTGAATTTTTTTGATGATAAGTGACAGCTTTTTGAATACAATCTTCAATATTTTTATCCTTATTTGACATTGTGGTGAGTTATTAATTGATGAAGATGATGAAGATGATGAAATTGCAAGATTTTTATCATTTTGGTGTTTTTATCATTTTGGTGTGGCACACCCACACCAGGTGTGGGTTGCGCAGCGGCACGATTACTAGGTTAACTGGGATAATCATAGCTGCCCTGGTTTTTCGACTCCCACTAATTTACACACAAAAACGGGTTTATAAAACGCAAGTATTTAGCTCCAGACTACCTTGGATGCCTTCAATGACAACCACCGCCATTGAACAATTAATCGATTGACCACAGTTTGCTGATCGGGAGAGGTTTGCGGCATCCAAAGCGGAAGTTTAGCCCCTTCATCACTATGGAGTCTGCCACTGAATTTTGTTAGTAAGACAACGGGGCAATTAGCTCAGTTGGTAGAGCGTTCGCTTTGCATCCCAACCGCTTGCGAAAGGTCGTGATTTCGATTATCACATTGTCCAGTTTCCTTTTTCTGCTTTTCACATTTCTAAGCTAAAAAAGACTTTTTGCATACTGTGTGTTTCTAACGGCTTGTTATCTCATTCTCCCTTCTCTTTTTAATTTTCTTTTATACTCATGGCATCCTGCGTGAACAGCTGCACAGCGACTTGCGGCAAGTTCGGGCGTGAAAATTAATTGGTGTCACATGACCATGCGTTTCTGAGTTATACCTAATTATTTAATATATATATCCTTGGATAAATTTCTTCCAGCTCAGCCAGTACATTCTGAAAAGGATAATGTGAAATGATAGCATGATATTTCAGTGAGCTGGATCTCACATGACTCCAATTCAGCATCTATGAATAATAAATTGAAAAGAAAGGCAAACAATGCCTTGGATGACAGCCAACTAGCAGATACAGCAGAGGAATCTGCATCTCTTCCTTTTGCTTCGAAGCCTCCGGGTGACGGGACAGAAGTTCCCGATATCAAAAAGGGTCGTCCAAAATCCACCTCGGAGACCCTAGCGGATGCATCCACCTCCAACACCACTCTCCCTACCAAGACCCACGATGTACCAAACAAGTTGACCAAAACTGTCAAAAAGCAGCGTTCCAGCACCCCATCCTCGAGATCAAGGAGCACTTCTTCCCGATTCCAGTCAAAAACATTGTCTGCCACCTCTGCCCCAGCGATTCCTTGGCCCGAATCTTTCAAAATCCTCTCTCAAACGCACCGGGCACTTAACCTCGTCTACACCTTCTGCTCCGCGCGAAAACATTTTGCGACTACGTTCGATAATATCAAGGCAGCCGTTGAAGCGCAGACGGGTGGGCGTAGACTAAGTGTTGAAGATGTGGCGAGAGTCAAAGTGCTGATCCCGCGATCTGTGAGGTTTGAGAGTGTTGACAGGGGAGTTATAGATCTCGTAGGAGTAAAAGAGGCAAAAATCACGAGGGGTGGGAAAATATGGCGTGATTGGGAGGCTGAGGGGATGGGCCAGGACAGCGATACTAATGAGGGTGCAGCTCATGATGGTGAGAAGGAGGTGCTATTGTTCGAATTTGTGTATGGGGAATTGAAGAAAGAGATCCAGCAGCCCACTTCGCGAAAGAAATCGAAAGAAGAAGACCTTAGAATGCCCGTCTATAGCCAAAAGCATATGATGGGCCTGATCGAGAAACGAAATAGGAAATTTGCGGATGCTGTTGATGCGTTCCTTGTCAAGTGTAAGGGTGAGGATATCGATCCCGTCGAGAAGCTGGAGGCTGATAAGGAGAAGTTCATGTCTGAATTAGCCCGTAGCGGGAAGAGCACTCCTACCATCGCTAGGCTGCCGGCACAGATCCCTAGGGAGCGTCAAACGATCGCAGAAATCATTGCCAACATAAAGGAAATGGAGTGGTATACCGGTCAGATAGTACCTGATGGCCATCGGGTCATTGACTCGCAGGCAGCTGTCTACGGTAATCTCAAGTTTGCGCTTTCACAGAGTCTGATTAATGCCTTGTATAATACGCGAGGTATCACCCAGTTCTATTCCCACCAGGCAGAGTCAATCAACAACCTCCATGACGGGCATAATGTCATCGTGTCTACTTCGACAAGTTCAGGGAAGTCCCTAATTTACCAAGTTCCAATGCTGCATGAGTTGGAACAGGACCCCCAGAGTCGAGGGATGTATATCTTTCCGACTAAGGCGCTTGCCCAGGACCAACGACGAAGCCTGAAGGAGTTGCTGGGATATATCGAAGGATTAGAACATACCCTTGTGGAAACCTTTGATGGAGATACCCCTATAGAAGATAGAAACACGATTCGAGACGAGGCACGGATTATTTTCACCAATCCAGATATGTTACACATCACTATATTGCCTCACGAATCCTGTTGGCGGACTTTTCTGAAGAACTTGAAATTCGTGGTTGTAGATGAGTTACACGTTTATAATGGTCTTTTTGGCTCTCATATTGCGTTCGTCATGAGACGATTACGGAGAGTATGTGCTGCGGTTGGAAACCGCCATGTCAGGTTTATATCTTGTTCAGCCACGGTTGCAAATCCGGAAGAGCATATGAAAACGATTTTTGGAATCGATGATGTGATGTTAACAGACATTGACGGGTCACCATCGGGTAGAAAGGAATTTATATGTTGGAATACCCCCTTTCGTGATCCTGGTGACCCATCTTCTGGTCGCGGTAACAGCATCAGGGAGACTGCCTGTTTGTTCTGTCAGTTAATTTTGAGAGGCGTACGGGTGATTGCTTTCTGTCGAATCCGAAAGCAGTGCGAGCTCTTGCTCAGTGCCGTCAGAGATGAGTTCAGAAACCTCGATCGACCAAGCGTCTCAAAATTTGTAATGGGATATCGTGGGGGCTATAGCCCGCAAGATAGACGAAAAATAGAGCGAGATATGTTTGAAGGGAAATTACTTGGGATTGTGGCCACGAATGCTCTGGAGCTGGGTGTCGATATCGGCTCGCTCGATGCTGTGATAACGCTTGGGTTTCCTTACTCTATATCAAACTTACGTCAACAGAGTGGACGCGCTGGTCGCAGAAATAAGGACTCTGTTTCTATTCTTGTCGGTGATTCAAATGCCACTGACCAATATTACATGCAAAACCCAGATGAACTTTTCACGAAACCTAACTGCGAGCTTCAGGTGGACTTGCAGAATGAATTAGTCCTCGAAGGTCATGTTCAATGTGCTGCATTTGAAATGCCCATTCGCCCAGATGAAGATATAAAATACTTTGGCGCACAGCTCCATGAGTTCGCATCCACGCGGCTCATTAAGGATAACTTAGGATTTTACCATTGTCATGAGCGATTCCTTCCACTTCCCGCAAGATGTGTTGCTATTCGTGACACAACAGACAACCATTATGCAGTCATTGACACAACAAACAATCAAAATGCCATTATTGAAGAACTTGAGGAATCTAGGGTATTCTTCAGCATTTATGAAGGAGGCATTTTCTTCCACCAAGGAAATCCTTACTTGATCAAAGAACTCAACATTGACCGGCGTTTTGCCCGCGTTGTCCGCGTTCATGTAGACTGGACGACTCGACAACGGGACTTCACGGATATCGACCCCACCGAAACAGAAGCCATCAGACGCATTAGCAGGGAATGCAACACCCGTGCTTTCTTCGGTGCCATCAAAATCCGCACACTAGTCTACGGCTTTTTTAAGCTGGACAAAAAAGGCCGAATCCTCGACGCGGTGGCGCTTGATAGTCAGCCAATTGAGACCCTAAGCAAAGGCATGTGGCTAGACATCCCTAGAAAGGCGCTTGAGATCCTTAAATCCAGAAATCTCAACGCTGCCGCTGCTATTCATGCCGCAGAACATGCCATTCTAGCTCTGTTGCCAACATACATCATCTCGTTACCCGGCGACGTCCGAACAGAATGCAAAGTCGCCATAAAGGAACTAGGTCCCAAACACAAACAAGCAATAAGCCATGCCCGATCAAAAGATGTTCCCCCACCACCCAAGCCTGCCCGACAGCGTCCGGCCCGACTCACTTTTTACGATGCTAAGGGGGGATCATCAGGCTCGGGAATCGCCGCAAAGGCATTTGAATTCATTGATAGCCTTCTACGACGGGCACTAGGGCGTCTCGAGGCGTGCCAATGTACTAGTCCTCAGGGCTGCATCGAGTGTGTGTGTGATGAACGGTGCAAAGAGTTGAATGTTGTTATGAGCAAAGCCGGCGCTGGCGTGGTGTTGAAGTGTTTGCTGGGGATTGAGGTGAATGTCGATGCGTTACCATGGGGTGAAGATGTGCTAGGGGCAGCTGGTGCTGCGTCGAGGGACCAAGAGTGGTTGTCTAGTCAGGAGGGAAAAGAGTTAGCTGGGGGATTGGAGACTATTGTTGAGGCTGTGGAGGTTTCTGCGAGGCCGGGTATGGTGGCTCGGGTTTATGGAGAGGAGGAAAGTGAAAGAGGATTAATTTTGTAGTTTGGCAAATATGGGGACTGCCTCAAGTAAAACATAGCCCTTCAAATGAATGAATGCATGGATGCACAAATAAAAATGGTAATTAAGGAATGACAGGTACTGCATTCAGTCTTGTGCCTCTTCTCCCTGTTTCTGCACGGGAGCATCCTTCTCCGTATGATATCAGCTTCACCATTAGCCTTTGGAACTGGGAGATATAAAGAGAATAGATTAGGTGATGAACCATTTGGGGTATACGACATATAATATAAGTAGTACATACAGCCTTTGGCCAGATATAATATTTTTGATACCACAACTCTATCCACTTTATCCAGAGTGCCTCGAATTGAACATCAAGAAAAATACATTTTTACGCCCATCCTCAGACGAAGTTCCGTGAGGAGTTCAGCTCAGCTATTCACAAAAACAGAATACTGTATGCAGTCTATAAAACGGAATGCAAGAAAACTAATAATTAACGTTCTATCACTAGAACAATTAATGGAGAGAGGAAGAAGTAAAACGTATAGAATCGACAGCGATATATCGCCGCTCAGACCCGACGGAAACGCCATTAAACATGGATACCACAACGTTTGGTGAAAGACAAAAGACGTAGACGTTTTCATTATTAGTTTTCTCCCCTACATCCTCCGTACCCAGTGGCCCCCGCAATCTCCCCATGATCTGCATTCTAGCAAAAATGCCTCCCAGGCAACTCCATTTCGACTGTGGCACAAACGGACCATAGAATATTATCTGGCCCTCCCTTTCAACTTTCTGCCTCTTGTTAGAATCCGAGATGTAATAAGCCAAGGAATCTCGCATTTCATGAGTTTCCAGTGGACACGTGAGGTTGCATGTATATATGCGACAGAAGTGGTACGCAAATCGAATGGCCATAGAGGTACCCTAGGTATGTTGTGTGAGTTGTATTGCACCAAATATATACCCATAAATATATATTTGTGCATAAATCTGCAGCGGGCTTCAATTACCCTTATGATTGTCAGTCCAAATCGTTCTGAGCTTTATTTCTGCAGAGGATATGGGGACCAGAGGAATTTCGTTCATTGATATGCGAAAGGGAACATCAATACTTACCCAAAATAAATATATATGTGAAAGATCAAAACTCCCCTCAACTCTGGTTGTTTCATCTGGTCATTCTTTATCTTGCGGACACCCCGACCGGAGCTGCTAACGGCAATGAAGACGGGCATTGCCAATAGATAGAATAGACCAAGGCTGGCTAACTAAGAGAGACCGGTATAATTCAGGTTCGGAAGTCCGATGGTATAGTTCCATGATTACATTAGAGTAGATAAACATACCTGTAGTAAGTGTGAAGCGTCTAAGGCCTCTACCCATACAGCAGAAGTGAGAAATAAAATCAAAAAAGGGGAAAGGGGGGAACATAAAAATGGGCAAACAGAAATGAGGAAACGGGAATAGTTTACCTCCAAAGCCACAGCAATCTGCGCATATAAAAATATGTGGGAACCTCGAAGTTGTACGTTTATGGTGTGCTACGGGGTTGACTAAGGCGGAGATTGGTAGGGTAATACTCCGCTTATGGAAGATGGAGCCTTTGGAGAGCTTTCGTTGGTGCTGCCAGTGTCGTCCAGATTCATTCGCCAGAACATCGTTTTCAAATCACACACGTCCTCCCGAAAGGTGTCTCGAGGTTTTAATTCTCTCTCTCGAATCCAGTCCCGAATTTCACGAACTAATCTTGGATAACCTTCATCATTGGGGAGCCACCAGTGAGTCAGTTCCGGAAGTTGCCAGAAATCCGCCATTTTGGTACGGAATGCGGGCGGATGAATGAGTCTGGATGTGTAGATGTATGATCAGTGATGTGGACACAATAAGATTCTTGTAAAATATTGTCTTACCCTAGTTGCTCTACTTGTGCCAATTTTCTCCGACACCACATGGTATGCTGTTCATCGCGCGGCAAAAATAGGGTGGATAGCCCTAAAGCATTATGAATCGACAGCATAGAGTCTTTCGGACGATTGGGCCACCGCTCCATGGCTTCTACCACACGGCAGATTTCTAATGCGAGCGATTGTAATTCTGCGAGGTCCAGCTGCTGCAAAAACACACCAGTTTGGTATTTATGCATCATTATTGTGCTAAGTACGTCAACAAGGCAGTTGTTCATTTCCCACTGCGATTCATTATGTATTCCCCCTGGCACGTAAGGATCGACAATATCATCCGGGCCAAGAGGCACCTTATTCGGGTAGGACATGACAAGGTGTTGTGGATTGGTCAAGGAATTCCAATTCTGTTGGATTTCCTCAATGCTGCTTGAGAGCTCCTTGTTTTGGCGGTTAAATTCCTCTGTTGTAATGACCCCGCGCGATGCCTTCGCAATCAAAGATGCCATATCCATGGCAATCCTTCTGTTACGGACACCCCAAGCCAAGTATTGTTTGTTGAGATCCCCTGGATTGTTGGCAGCATCTCCAGTGGCGGAAAATTCACATGCAATGTACCAATCTCGATCCAAAATTGTTTCGTTCCCAGCTATGAGACCGGATACCACATCAAAGCGGGTGTACCACATGAAGATATGACGACGAAACTCATTTTGGTAGATTTTTTCGGGAGTGTAGAGCTCGGTGAGCATGCGATGAGCGGCTTGATGATGGTCAATGACACTAGCCCAATCTCCTAGATATTCCTACGAATTGTGTCAGAACAAAAAGCATAGCATGAAGATGAAAGGTTAACACATACTTCGAAGGTTGCTAATTGAAGGATAGTCAACAACATGGCATCATTGTGAACGTTACCAGAACTAAGCGACTTCAACAGGCCCGTTACTGACTGATTATAATATTTAAGGAAGGTGTAAAGTTTGCCTTTAGGGTGCCTGATGGAATAATGATAAGCTGAGTAACCAACAACGGCGTATAGTAACGGCTCATATTGCAGAGCGGACGCAAGAAGGTCATTCTTGATAAAAGCTTCTGCAGGCTGTCGCAAACAGTAGTGTTCAAAAGTTATCTGCTGTCGGTGATATTCAAGGAAAAATCGGATGTCGTACTTGAGATTGGAAGTGACAGGTAGGTTCGAGATGGCCTCCAAGACGGGTTCCAACGTTTCTGGACCCGTTTCAATGTTGCCACCAGGACTCCGAGATTCTGCAGTTCCCGACGCAATATCAATACCGGGAGAACTGCCTTTCTCCTGAATGTTCGATGATGTGTCTGAAGGCTGACGCAGTTTCCGCCGGCTGAGGGATTGGACGCTCTTTCTTCGAAACATAGTACCTTTCTGACGTAGTATAGTCGGTGACAGAGAGATGTTTTCTTTTGTGCCTTCGTTCTGTTCTGTAGGGTTTGTTTTCGAAATCGCCGTGTCACGCCCATCATTTTCATCGGAAGATTCACTTTCAGGTATTACTGGAGGCTTTTCTGCAGCATCCAGGTTCGCGCGGCTTCCAGATTTTCTCACCGGTGGTGACGGATAAACGCAATCTCTTTTGCCTTTGCTGCATCCTGAAGGTATTATAAAAAACGTCAATATAAGTTCTTAAATTTCCAGTGAGGTGAGGAGAACGTACGATCACAAATCGGATGAGTTTCATCACACTGCATAGGACATCAGTAAGAGGCACTCAGCAGAATCCTACCAACCTTGGAATGACAAACCTTCACCCGGCGGGAACGGCATGTGAAGCATCCACTTCTTGTTCGTTTATGTTTTCTTTGATCATTTTGGATGGACGCCATTTGCAATCGGGAATGGTTACCTTGAGGATGGGATATGCGTTGTTGATGAGGGTTATGCCAGAAAGTAATAGAGTCGGGATATTGTGAAGGTCTCAAGATACTTGGGTGGACAACAAACTGGGCGCCCTTATGCATTGAAGGTGCATTGTAGCTTGCTACAAGGCCTTCAGGAGCAAAGTATGGGTTCATCTCGGCCCTAGATGGTTTTCGGGGCCGAAGAGAAAAGACGTGGATTGTGTTGGGCAGTCACGATTTCTAGAAACTGCATCTCTTAGCACATCGCACTATTGCGGCCGTGGTTGTCCAATTCCAAATACAAGGCTGTAAGTATAGAAGGGCGGAATGGAGTCATGGAGCACTTGGAGCATGCTGACACTCGTGCCAGGTACACTTGAAAACAGGTGCAGCGGAATAATAACCAGAAAAAGAAATTTTTTTTTGAAAGAGTAAATAATGACAAAGTGATTGTGAACCATTAGCCTATGGATGGTCAGGAATGATTGCAAGCCAATACCACTTCCTCCAACCAGCCGGGTCTCAGACTATGACATTTTGCAAGGCGCGACCAAGAAGGATTTGAGAGATTTACGCGCTAGCAGGGAACCAAGAGGGAAATTCGCGAGGAGTTTAGAGGCTGATGAATAGTTGACAGACAATACGCCGCTGATAGGCCAAATTCATGATGTCTGTTTTCCAAACAAAGGGAGAACGGAAGAAACTAAGAAATCGGATCTTACCTTGGAGTACGGGTGATAATTATGCAAGCACCCAGGTTACCCTCTCGTCGAACATGAGTAGAACGGACCAGGATGGTTGGCAAGTCAACAGTAAGTGGGAAACCAAAGACCACAAGAGTGAGTTTCTACGTGACTATTTGGTTATTGTCTTCGGTCGGAGCGGTCCGAAAGAGATCTGGGTGGGATACCAACAAGGAATTGGCTGAAGTGGAGTGTGGTAAATATTTACTACCGTGGATGATAGAGCCAACCTAAACGATAATGGCACCTAAAAGGCCAAAAGGCAGCACGGTCTGAGTGGATGAGACTTTTTTTAAGCCAACAGCTTCGATGCAATCGCTCTTCTTTTAACCTTGGGGCTTAGGGAAGGTCTGATAATTAGCGGGCTTATCATCAACAATCTTTCACTAATAAAACGATGCGTTTATGTACATCCCTTGTATCAAAACAGCAGGAAAAAGAAGAAGAAGAAGATAAAAGAAGCAAAACGAAAAATGGGAAAAGCAAAAGAAAAAAGCAAAAGGCAAAAAGAAAGGCAAAACGAAAGGAAATTCTCACCTTTAACTTCCAACCCAATATTATGCTCACTCCATCCTGTGTGCTCTCTCACGCCCTCAGGTGACGCCAACGTTGGCTGATGCAACGAGCGAAACCAGAAAACGATAATATCTCCGATAACAATGTTCACAGGTAGTCCGAAAGGGAAAGTCTTTGAGGAACGAGAAGATACGATTCGAGATTTGGAGATACGATTCGAGATTTGGAATTTGAGATTTACCCGGAGAATGGAGTCCAGAGAGGCAGAGACAATTTTGCGGACTGTAAGCTGCCAGGTGAGGGCAGTCATGCAGTGATGCTCCACTTGGTACAACAGCCCTCCACTAGGTAGGAAAGGATGCAGTAGTTGATAATAGCAGTGATGACTTAGGCAACAGTTAGATTTTAGATCTTCGGTGCCCAGTACCCAGCAGTCAAAACTTGCACTTTCGCACTGTCGGTTTCAATCACGATTCAATGACTCGAGTCTTCCAGATCAAAATGCTGAGAGCCTTCCCAATGAACAGATGATAACTCCGAGCCGTTCGAGTAGTTTGAATGTACCATGCAAGCCGGACGATCTGAGTCTTTGGATGCCCCTTCTCCACTTTCGGACCAGTGGATCTTCTGTCAATCCAGATAAAACTAAAATAGTAGGTTGCGTGGATGCCACTGGATGCCACTGGATGCCGCTGGATGCCAATGGCAAAAACGTGATCGTAATAAGATTGGTACCTGGTCGAGTACCTTAACTAGTTCACTGAAGCATATTAGTTAGCCAACGTAACATATTCCACCAGGATGTCAAAAGTAAATTAAGCAACCAGTGCACAGCTCCACTGTCTCACCAAATTATATTATAATTACCCTGAAGCAAAAATGTACAGCCAGGTAGACTTCTCCCCCACCTCTGCCGTTAGTTGCCAGAAATAGCATGGTCTCCAATTAGTGTGCAAACATTGGACCAAGGATGAGAATACCTCAACCAATAGATGCCCCATATATCTAATATGGTACATCTATTGACCCACCCACTCATACCCAACTCTGAACCTTAGTTAGCACTGCATGAAACCACACAAGGACACTGACACATTCTCTCAGCTTCCCCACCAAAATTCCCTGCCAAACTTCTTAAACCAAAGACCCCGACACCATCCACCCTTAACAACCAGCTAGCGTGGAACCCATGAAGGAAGAAGCTCTTATAGTTTAAAAAGGAAGATGGTGAAAAATGCGGAGTCCATTAATGAGATATATATTTATTCCCTACCTATATCAACAGGCTAGGCCCTGCTAAAATCCCTCAAATAAAGCAGAATTGAGAAGAAGTTAAGAGTTGATAATGTCATTTTTAAAAGTAATCTCAATATAACTGTCAGTTTTCAATTTACATGGTGATCTTGATGTCAATAGTCGCCATTTCTTAATTATTTTAACATATATAATTACTGAATTATTATTTAGTAAAATATATAATTATTAAAAAAAAATTTAAATATTATCTTTGAAACTTTTAGTAACAATATTAAAAAAAAGTAAAAATTAAAAAAATATATATATATTATTAATTTCAAATAAATATTTTTTATAAAATAAAATAATATAAAAATATAATTTTAATTTTTTTTTAATTTAATTACTATTTTTATTATATTTTTTAGTTATATAAAGTTAAATATTAATTATTTTTTTTAAATTTTAAAATAAAACTTATTATTTATATAATAAAATAATTAAAAATTATAAAATATATAATAATAAATTATATTATAATAATTTTATAAATAAAAAATAAATAATTTTTTTTAAATTTTAAATTATATAAATATAAATATTTCTATATTTTTAATAATTTTTATAATATTTAATATCTATATTATAATAAAATTTATAATATATTATTTATAATTTTTAAATAATTAATTTAAAATAGAAAAAGTTAAGCTTTATATAATATGTAGTTAATTTATAAACCTTTACTAAAATAAAAAGAAATAACTAGTTAGAGATAAAATGTTATTTAAAAAGATAATTAATAATATTCAAAATAATCATTATCACAGAAGATAATTTTCATTTATTTATCTTTAGAATTTATTGAACTAGCAGATTCTTTTTAATCGTAGTCAATTAGTTTAGAATTTATATATAGTCTCTTTTCTTACAGACCTGTCATCGAGTCAACCAAAGTATCAATCAAAGTAGAGTTGAATAGAAAACTTCATACAGAGTATGCAGCTTCATGAATTGGGAGTATCCCTTTTTTTTTAAATTGATGACATTCTCACGCGTTAAAATAGGTACATGAGGAAATTAAAGGTATGTTGCATATGCTGACCGGCTCTCTTCCGCTTCCTTTCCAGTGTGTCCCTTGATTAATCTTCAGCTGTGACAGTACTTGAAATCGAGCAGATACAATAAATACCAATTATGCTAATGCATTGCCAGCAGCTGGCCACACCTGAGCACAGAATGAGGGTTGGGGTATTGAAAAGATAACTGCATCTGTTTGGATTGGGCACTTTGTCCTAACTTTAAAAGAATAATAATTGCGCTTTCCTGGGTCTCCTTTCCAAATTGACAAATAAAGTTTTACACCAGCGATCAGAGCATTTCTTGTCTATCAGTGCCAAGTTGAAGAAAGTCCCTTAATATCCGGGTTGAACTTTATTGAGATTTGACTGTCGCTAAGCCAGACAATAGCTCAAGAAATAATAAGCCAAGCTAAGACCTCATTCAGATCGAGCTCTTTGAAGATCTTCTCTGCCAGACGGCAAGCAATGACCGGGGGGATGCTGACGAAAAATGGGGTCACCATTATTAAACAAACGTTCAGGAGTTCTGACTTTTGGGGCAGCGTGTTCCAAATCAAAGAAAAGAATTTCTGCCTACCCGGCTCCAAAGTTTTTTGGGGCTAACAGACTAACAGAGGTTATTTTATCTCAAGCTTCTTTTGTGATATGATAACATGACAACATATGATGATGCATGAGAGAGAAAAATACAAAAACAGCTGCTAGGGAGAAAAAAAAGTACTTTGAAACTGCTGCATTTCTGGAATCACTCATTTTATCTTGATAACTACCTTGTTTCCCATTATCTCAGCTCTCCAAGAAGGAGAGAGATGACGGAAGAGCTGGACAGCTGATGAGAAATAATATGGGATGGATTCACACCCTTTATTTTATCTGAGCTCTAGATTTGTTTTTTTCTTTTTTTTTTAACCTGCCTTGCTACTATTTTAGTAAGTGTTTTAGTTAACTTAGTTAAATGTTCCATTATTAGTCAACCACCTAACTATCTTCTCTAAGTCATGTTCATCGTTAGTAACTAGCTAAGCCAGTCAGCTAATTAAGCCGGGCGCGTGAACTTTGTTGACTTTCTTGACTTTCTTGGAGGGTAGCGTTTGATGTTGGTGTTCAGCTAACGCCTAATTAGCCGAAATCTAAACTACATATGGGGGGAGGCACGTGCTTAGGGTAGCCGCGGTATCCACTTCCAGGCTCCCATGGATCGGAGCCAATTGGGTGAGGGTGACTAAGCCCGACCTGCCATGCAATTTTTTTAAGGTTGGCGCGTGCAGCTGCTGACTGTGGATTCATTTGACGCGATGAGACAGTGGAAGTGAGTGAGTGCATGAATGATCTGGGTTTGAAAAATTCAAACACCCTATGAGAATGGCAGTTCTCCAGATTGACAAAAGCTCCCTTGTCTTGCTTGATTATGCAGCACCGGACTCTCGTAAGAGAAGAGCCCTCAATCTTTTATGGCCGGTATCATGAACCTCCCAAGCCCCTTCTGCTAAGTAAACTCCATTAAAACATCCATGTGGAGTGGAATGTCCGTTTTTCCCACTAAACCAAGAGGAAGAAGGGAAGGGAAAAGAAAAGAACAGAGAAGAGGAGAAGAAGAGGGTTGTTGTATTATTGTGAAACTCAGGAGTCTGAATAGTGCGTGCTTCTAGAAGGGGGGAATTCGCTCAAGGATGACAAACAGTTGATTGCCCACCCAATGAGAAGAATAATGAATCCAGCGTGAGAGTGGGATATTTTATCATCCAATGCTCATTGGAAGAAGGGATCGGTATGCTAAACTTATGTGAATTGCTTACATAGTGAGAAGATATTTATTTCATCCATCGATCCGTTAAACTAAGTTCTGAGGCTCCCTTTCCTTTCACAATCCGCACTCGAATGAGCGAAACCCCCTAAATTCATACGAGTACGCAATCATCATTCCCCCCTCCCCCCAAAATAAATAAAATTAAAATTAAAATCAAAAATAAAACTAAAAAACAAAACAATGGGTTGTTAGGGGCATCCCCCTATAAATTATAAATTCCTAGTGATTTTCGCGTCTGCTGCGCCTGCTGCTCCTGCGCAAGTATCTCAACCGCCAAGAGAGACGAACGGATATGCTGAAAAGCGGCTCTATACATATCAGAGAAATGCACCGCAAACACAACAGGTACCAAAATCTAATGGTATGTTTTCATCATGCTCCCACCTTTCGCGAATGCTTCGTTTGGATATTTCGAACATGCATTTTTCAAGTAAAACCAAATTACCTTGCAGGAGAGAAAATCAACGTAGAAAACTACGTATGCTCACAGGTTAACTTCAACAGTCTCGGAAGAGAGAGGGACAATATAATTAAGCTTAAAAATTCTTTTCGTGATCCTCTCAACAGAGTTACATCAGATATTCTAATCTGACGCTGTGAAAGTAAACATTATCCTTTCAAACTCAAGAGCGCGAAAGATTTTATCAATGGAAGAGTTAATAGGGGGATAAGTTTTGGTCGAGTTACGCCTGAAAATCGTTGGAAGTAGGGTTGCTCGGAATACGTCCAACTTCCCCACCCTGCTTTGCCATCGTTTTCGGTTCAGAAGATCTGGCATTAATTATTCAATCGGTGGTCTTGCCGCCACTTAAACCGCTCCCAATACGCTCCCAGGTTTCCCCCTTCCCCTTGCCTGTCATGCCTGTTCCTACATGGGCAGGCAACCAACATACCTTGAAATGTGTGCGTGCCGTATATAAATATGTGCATGCCCATGAATTTATAATGGGGACAGAATTTTATCCCAACATTTTTTTTTTGAGCCAACTACATACCAGCAGATTTTTTCAGTTCCTGAATTTTCACTTTTAATGTGCTTGGTATAATCGAGAAAAGTCAAGAGAGGCCTAATGCCTACCACTTCAAATTTTGTTACAGTTCCAGTGTCCTGACGTGGAGCCCTTGCCAAACAAAAACGCAAAAATGTAAGAAAAAGAAAAATTCTGGTAATGATGATGATGATGGGCCCTCAAAAGGGAGAACTAGCGGTTACAGAAAGGATGTTCAAGGTGGAAAGGAAAGAAAAAGGAAAATGCCGTCATCGCTTCATAGTTGTTAAGAAGTTGAAATAAAAAAGGCAACCAACAGGAAAATCGCAGGAGACAGTTCATGAAAATATATTAAAAATATAAAAAGAGACCGAAGAATGATCCTGATGAATGCCAGTCATACCGTTAAGCATCGTATGTTCTCACCTGACCAAAAACACCGGAGATCCTCCCAGAAACAAATCTTCAACTGACAAAAAGCAGAATGAGTATCGTATGCAACAACAGCAAGCACCCCAGAGAAAACTGATGCCAAACGCCGAGTGAAGAATATATATTAAAAGGAAAAACGAAATGATGAAAATCGTTTTAATGCACTCGAAGTCGTAGGAATAAAATTAGGGAATTTCAGGAAACAAGAAGGACAAATCATGAATCAAAGGTACAATTTGACGTGTTTGATATGAGCAAAACGGGATATTCGAGGAAACGGACTTGTAGCGAATCGACCAAAATCAAGTCAACGGGTATCCATCCAAAGGAGACGTGTAACTGAGAAATTGAGGCCAAAAAGAAACAAGCCAAAGATGAATATGTATCCTAATCTGGGCGGGAATGGGCACTGAATGTGGATGTTTAGATTTTTGTCATCGATATGGGGTATATTAAACAATTGGTTCCGCTCGTTATGAAACCGTCTCTTGCTGGTGGTTGGTGTTGGCATTGTCGTTGGTTTCCGAGTTGGATACACCTTGACCTCTACATAATGGGCAAGAGTTGCGACCAGTCGTGAGCCACTATAGGATCGTATTAGCTATTATAATCCCAATTTGATAACATGAGTAAGGATAAGTCCTTACCTCGTCAATACATTCACGATGGTAAATGTGACGACATTTGGTTAACTGTCTGACCTCCTCTGCTGCTTCGTAGTCGCAAAGGCAGATAAGACATCTTTCGTTCTCCGCGATGGGGATATTCTGGATATTCTCAGACGCATCCGCCGATTCAGCGATCAGAGCCCCACCATACTCAACCAACCGGAATATTCCTCCTGCGGAAGCAATATCTTCATGGGAAGCTACGGGTGGCTTGGCAGGACCAAGTAGTGATGACAGAAGCACCATGTCCTCATAGGTAGGGTTCTAATAGACTAAAATTAGAAACGGACGAAATCCAGCGTCCAATTGGCGCTTTACTTACATCAGTGAACAAACTTGGAGTCGCGAATGCTGGGTGGTTTTCAGATAGGTTCGTTCCAACAACATATATCAACCAGCTTCTTCCACCGGACGGCAAGGCGGTGTCGGGTTCAACAACGCCGTTTCGCCTTGCTGCTCCGGAACCGAGCCCACGATGTCGAGCGGTTTCAGAGTCGCTTCTACGGCGCTGGCGTACATTGCTAAAAGATGGGCTCTCTTCAGAAGACTCGTCTGGTTCATGGACAGAGTTCTCATTCAAGTGCGGCAGCACTGCGGAGGACGATGATGGTCGCCGACTCGGGCTGTTGGTTCCAGATGAAACGTTTGATAGACCGGGCTCTGCAGGAGTAGATGGAGGTGGATTGGGACCTGGAGGGCTTTCCGATAGAACTGTAGGTAATGAGCTTGCTAAATCCGATTGGTTACGGGATGCTACATGTGATCTTTGATGACGCTGACTGTCGTAATTGGCCGGGAATGTGTTGCCTCCAAGTGAGCGACGATGGCCGGAGAATCTAGACCGTCTATCAGCACGCCGAAGTAATCCACTGGAGCCACGCTCGTTCCGTGAAACGTTATTTGGTGTAATGAATGGTAAACGGAGTAGAGAATCCAGCGAGGCACGGGCGTGGAGTCCAGTATTCAAGTCGGATCCGTTGTTTATGGAGGGAACTGACCTTACTCCTACCACCACCAAAGTCACCAACCGCCTGTCCTGGGCCCCTTCAACTGGAGGGTGGTCATCAATATCCATTCTATCGGATCCACTGTTTTGGATGTCCTCAGATGGCTGGTTGGGACGGCCAATTGCTGAGCTATCTTCGGAATTATCCGGATTAACGAAGCGGAACACCCTCAAGAAATTGACGTGCGGTAAACCAGCTTCCCTCTGGGTACTTCCATTATTGTCCTCAGTTCCTGTTCCCTGTGTTTGGACAGTTGTCGCCTGCTGTAAACTTTGTATGAAGTTTTCTAGGGAACCCTCTGCTCCGTCACCACCAATAGCCTGGATATTGGGGATTGCGGGTGGGGTATTCCCAGAAAGTTGAGCGGCTATAGCCGCAGCTGCCAATTGCAGAACGCGAGACAGAGGAGTCTGCGGAGCTTGCTCATCTCTACGCGTCGACCGAATATGCCTCGTACGTGGCAGAATATGTCTTCGCGGAGATGAAGAGGTACGAGATGGTCGAGGAGGAGTGGTTGGGGAGGTTGGGTGAGTACTTCTTGTTGCAGGTGGCGGAAGGTGGTCGCCATCCTCAGAAAATCCAGGTCGACTTGGACGACGCGGTGGTAGCATCACCGTCTGAGAGGGCTCGGGCGGTACGTTTGGTTGGCCAAAAATATGCGATATCGGAGCAGCGATGGAATGTCTTACATGGCTTAGTCTTGCCCGTTGACGCCAAGACAATCTTGAAGATCCAGAGTCACGTTCAGTGGTGGTAGGATCCAGGTATGTGGGATTTGGGGGGGGATCCGGTAAAAATGCGGGATCGCCTCGTGGAAGGGGGTATGGGCCACGTATTGAACGCCTTCTTGAAATTCCCCTTGAGCTTGACCCTGTAAATGATGAAAAGCGGTGCGAATGATGGGCAGATTCGGACCGATGTAGAGTTCTAGAGAGAAGACCGATTCGATGAGCACGGCCTTCCACTGGTGTTTCCTCACCACTGTTTAGCAATCCTCGAATCACTGCGTTGGGTAGGATCCTGGAACCAAGACGGGACATAGTCGACTGTCGTCTAGTAATAGAGGCAGAGGTTTCCTGCGTGGCGGAAGAACTATGTGGCCCCATGTGTTCCATGTTTACCAGAGGGCTGTCCCCCAGTTGGGATGGATTTGTGTCACTTGGATTTGAAAATGTGGCGATATGAGTGGTGGAAGTGGACAAAGACGGAGGCGCTGTTTGGGAGATCAAAGGGAGAGATACATGGCTGTGTGGCATCGTATGAACCCCACCATTAGAGTGATGTGAATGATGTAAAGAAGTATTTAGATGCTCGGGGAGATGTTGTTGTTCAGTAGGCTGGTTGTACAGGTAATGCGAAAGTGGGTGCAATGAGGTATTGCTTAAGTTGCGGTTGTTGCGGTCGTGGTTGTTATTGGTGCTGTTGTAACTGGTATGCAGCGAGTCTGCGCGTTGGGACGAAGATGCTTGCCCCATGATAGAAGAAATAACCACGGGAAGATATCGGAACTTTGGAAGGAGCAAAAGGCGGCGTGGGCCGGTTCACTCTCGCATATTTGGGTAGGAGAGGACACGTCTGGCGGCGGGCGGGGAGAAAAACAGTCAGCAGGAATCCTAACAGGTTCCTATTGCTACTATCAAGGCCAAATATAACACCATGCTTCTATAAATGTACCGTATGTATTGTAGATCACCTTACGCGACCGCTATCTGATATGCTGGGGGGAACGATAGGAAACCAAAGGCTTAGGCCGCTTGGGACCAGGGAAAAGGGGTAGATAATGGCACATGAGTTGATAGACAGAGACAAATAGGATACTTACAAGTATGGAACGGAAGAAATCCAGACTGCTGTGGTTGGGAAGCAGGATGATTGGGACTCAGTTGACCGGGAGGGGGATCAACGCAAAAGGAAGAAGATATTTGGGGCTCAAAAACGAGAGATGTGGACTCGTAAATTATTAGAGAACAAACCGCATAAAAATCCCCGGCTTCCACGTGGGGTGTAAGCAACGACGACGGTGGAGAATCTGGTGATGCTTGAAGATGTGATGATGTTTTGTTGTTGATGATGATGAGGTTGAATCGGGGCCAAAATCGATGCTGACTCATGCCCAACTGCAGCCCTTTGAACCAATCACCTAGGGTTTCTCATGGAAGGGAACAACGGCTGTTGTGTTGGATTGACTGGATCTATATTAGGGAGTCACGTGATTGGGGTCGCCGCCAATATCCACTCACAGGTAGCCAAGGGATGGACCGGATTATATGTTGTGCCGTTGTGCAGACCAACTCAGCCACAGCAACAGTCGTCCTGTAGTCCCTGGCAGTTGAACTTCCAAGTGTTTTGCCTTTTCCGGGATGCAGTGAATGGGGTTGGTGTGTTGATGGGAGGGTAGAGAAAGGGCCATGAACGGGTAAAAACGGAACTCAATTAGTGTCTCTATTATAATACTACTGGATACTTGAACTTGTCTCCATCCTCTCAACCGCCAATTCAACTGTTCCGAGATCCTATTACCAAAGGCCAAATTCCTTGGACAATGGTGTATGTGAGACAATTCTTGGCCTAAGGTATTGTATTCCGTGGAGAGAAGGGATCCTGCTGCTATAACACTCTCTTATCCACAACCACCATCACCGTTTTCTTCTTCGCCTGGTGATACTAGTTCCAGTAGTTATCACATAGAGTTGACTGCTTCGAAAAGTTGCCCCGGATTAAGATTTATCCGTAGTTGTGCTGAACTCGAACTGGATTTCTTCTAACAGGCGACATCCTAAGAATGTATTTTATTTTATTTTAATTATTTTTTTTTTAAAAAAAAAATAAAAATAAAAGATGTCAATCTTTCTCTTTGGGAACCTTTGATCTCGAATAACAATAGCAATATTGTCTTAAAAAGCTCCACAGGGAAAAAGGACTTGGTTTCTTCCTTGATTGCCTCCAGGGAGTCGAGTTAGTAAGTTAACTACATGAAAAAAGAGCTGTTTGTGGCAAATGAAGCCATGGTTTTCTTAATTCTTGTCTTCCACATCTCAGACGACAATTTATGGAGCATCAAGTCCCGCAGTCCCGGGATCATTTTGACAAGAAAATATTGTTTGGCCCAAAGGACAATTCTCTTTGTCTTTAACTGGCCCTGAAACGGTGAATTTATGTCTCCATTCTACTTCTCGCTACCACTCGCCCCATGGGAGCAACCCTTAAGCTTTCGTGCCGCCTGGTATGAGCGGCGCAAAGATGGACGAGAGCATAAGGAGCTGGGCGAGGGAAACGTAGCAGAGGATGAGATATCTAACATAGACACCAACGATTATGACGCCAGTGTTAGCAGAAATACCAGAAGTAATACTCTAAACTCCAGTCCAAAGTCATCATTAATCTTGTCTCCTGACGAGGCACACCAGTATCGAATTGCTGGCCAACCATTTCACAAAAAATTGCCTGGGGATGATTTCCCTCATGCCAGGCCTGGCTCGGACAAAACTACCAGGATCACCAAACGGGATATCGAGACAGAGCTGTCTCAACTGTCACCGCCACTATTCATTTCTGAGCCTGCAAACCAAAGCAGTCTGCGTCTGCAGCACTTAGCTGTCATCACAACAATCCTCCATAAGTGCCTTCTTGAGGGCGATTATACGAGGGCGGGGAGAGCCTGGGGCTTGATCCTACGGGATGAGTTCGGCGGACATGCCGTGGATGTCCGGAACGGTGGGAGATGGGGTGTTGGTGCGGAAATACTGCTGTGGAGTGACAAGGACACAGTCACAGCACAATCATCAGGGATGGAAACCAAGGGTAACAGCCCACGCCGGAGACGCTGGTTCACTCGCAAAGGCTTTGAATGCGCCAAAAGCTACTACGAGCGGCTAGTACTCCAATTTCCATATCGGAAGTCTGCGCCAAGAGCATTGGGACCGCTGGACTTTTATCCTGCCATGTTCGGGCTCTGGATATCGCTTGTGCAGGAGGAAAGCCAGTCAGCAAGAGAGGAGGCCCTGGATATGGAAGATATGGACGATTTCGATATGTATCAGGATGAAATGTCCATATCCAACAACATACCCCGCAAGAACAGTCGGAAAGATGACATAATTGCTAATGCCCGTCGCAAGGAGTTAGAAGAGGCACACCAGATATCGGTACGGATGGACGAACTAGTGATCTCCCCACCATTTTCCGATAGCTATGAACTCTTACGGTTAAGAGGGATGGTGTCTCTGTGGATTGCGGATTTGTTTATATCCTCTGTATCTGCGGATAATGGGGATGCTGGTAGCGTGGGTAATTTTGGTGATGAGAACATGTTGTCTGAAGAAGGCAGTGGTGGTCATGTGGATTCGGAGCTTGCTCGAATGGAGCACGGGCTGAGGATGGAGAGGAAGATGGCGGAAGTGGAGAAGGCGAATAGTTTCTTCGAAAGGGCGAAGAGGAAAGCAAGCAGGAAGCTATCAGCTTTCCCTTCTGATGAAACGGATGAGGGCGAGGATGTGGATGTGGATGAGACCGCTACTGAGATTTCCAAAATCATTGAATAAGTTTGGAGGTTTACAATTGCATTGCATTTTCTTTCGGTGGAGGGTGTGTCCAGGTACAAAGACTTAGCGATTAGCGATGCTAATTAGCTTATGCAGATGCTCAATAGATTACGCCTTGAATAATGTTGCTGTTCTTGCTTCCTAACACCTAGGTTCGCATTCTGCCACGGTCACCAGTCTAACAACAAAACCCCGATCCGAAACACGCAGAAACTACGCTGAGTCAAACCTCTCATCCCCCTGTCCCACGCTGCAAGCTACGACTGATATCACATCGCTTATCTCCTCTCCAATAAAGGAGCTTCTGCAAAATGCAGTAAGTGCAGACACCGGTGGTACACCAACTTGCGCTAAGACATTCTGCGCAATGGAAGTATCATCCTCCAGAGACTTACTGACTAGCATGTCAACCAAAATGTCCTCGACCCTGGATTTGCCGATTGAGCTACTCCTATGAATCTTCGAAGAACTTGGAGACCTTGACGATGTTTTGCATCTGGGACGAGCCTGCAAGAACTTTCTGGACAGCGGGCAGAATTGATTTCGTATCTACAAATCGGTGATTGTAAGGACAATCCTTCATGGAAGAAGTTTTTATACTTGTTTGTATTGACAGTAAGTTCAGACTTCGTGTAGCTCATCATCGGTACGATATCCAACTGCGCATTTTCCCGAGACAAACCAACAGGATGTATTGAACTAACTTTGCTCGGCTCAACCAAGAAGCGCTTCCTCCGTCATGTCGACCGTCGGCCAAGTTGATCTCGGTATTGTACCAAGTGTCTGCCTCTGATCTACAAGATGAACATGTACGGTGGGTTTCTTGTCAGTGGCAGGGGTTGCGGCTTCTACATGATCTCTATCGACATCCAGCAATCCAGGACGCATATTCACAATCCAGCCTTGAGTATCGCGATGACAACATCTCTAGGCATGAAGTGGAAATGCTGCGGTCAGAAGGAACTTCTCTCAGATGGAGGTTAATCTTCCCAGAACGCCTTTGAGCCCATTTAGTGCTAGGCAGACACATCGGTTTTATAGATCTTTATGTGCTCAGTGGCTTGCAATTGAAACGTTGTACCTATGGTGAGTGTCAGCGTTCCGGAACGTAGGAGCGAATCCGGTCATTTGAACAGAGTCTCAGAATCTGGACAGAAAATCCACAGCGAGAGCTTTCCGGGCGACGGATATTCTGAAAGTGTTTGACTTTATCTGGGGAATTTTACTCAGAAGGATATTCGGGGATGACATGGATCATTTCTCTTGGCTACCTTCGGATCAAAAATCTGGACGTTCACTAGATCATTGATGCGGATGGAAGTAATTCAGATAGCCCAAAATGGGACAACTTTAAAAGGTCCTTCTCTCTTATGTGTGACCACCAAATCTGATCGAACTCATCGTGCTCAGCACCAGAGCCAGCCTTTCCTGACCAGCAGATATGCCCGATTTTCTTAGACAGAGCTTGGCTGGTTCGACGAATGGATTGGAATTTGTTTGGTGGAAAATGGTGGATTTCCTTATGATACATATTTTCCGCCTTTTTCATTGAGGAAGATAGTAGGAGACTCGTGGAGTCGAAGAGTTTCGATAATCAGATAGATAACTGGAATTTGGCAGAGATATCGTGATTAAGTCTGGATAGAAGATGCTAGAGGAAATGCCTTGTCGTGAGATGGGGACCATAACTGGATAATCAAACGCATCATGACCGCACTGAGGTAACACCAGCTGTAATTTAGTTAAACGCAGAGTCTAATTACCTGACTTTGAGTCAGCAAATCTCTAACTAATAAGTACCTACGGAGAAAACTATACCTAACTTTTTTTTATAAAAAACTTCTGTAGGTCCATGAAAAAGGGACTTGTATGTTTCTGCTTCACAAACTCTCGTACTATCTCAATATTCTTGCCCATATCTTAGCAATTCCACCCTCCTCCTCCCCTTATGTTCTACCACCTGACACGCTTACATAGGGTATTCTCTTCTGGATTAGAGTACAGACTGATTCGTAGACTGATTCGTCATTCCCACTATGTAAGACGATTGACTCCTTGGTTCAGTGAAAGAGCCCGCCCATCTGGTTTTCTTGACACCTAACTATTCGACCACTTGAACGCTTCTGCCGATTATTCTTCAGAGGCATCCGAGAAAATATTCTGTAAACCATAGACATACTCTTGTATGTACAACTCGCACCGGGTATATCAACGCATTCGGCATCCTGCGAAAGTCCAGTCAATTCCGTAAAACTTAGATTGTTATACCTGCTGTGTACAAACTCAGAAATAATTAAGTGCCCAGCCACTCAATGCACCCATTATAAACTCCAAAGTTAGTCATTTTTCTGCGCCACTGATCACTGATCCTTCAACGATCATGTGAAATTTGAGAATGATACCGTGTTAAGAGCACCACTCGCTATTCAGGAGGATGGCTCTATTTGGTTAAGATGCCAGTTGATAGATGTCTGCATTCTCTCTGCAAGTTGCAAGAACTGTGTACTTGTTCTTCCTGAATGCCGTGATGTCACTTCACTAGAGAGATTTGTTAGTGAAGCCGCCGGTGAAAAGACAGGATAGAGCAACAAACCAATATCCTAGATCTACAATGTAGTTAGATGATATCCGCTTCTCGCCTTAGTGCTGTTCTTCACGCAGGGCCATGCTCATTTAAAAGAGGTTCTGCAGTCTTACGCAAACATGGGGTTCGTACAAGGACAGTCAGTTATGTTCACGGACAATCAGCGTTTTATCTATGCGTCTGCATCTTGGACCAAGTTTCCGAAATCCTCAATGATGGCTAAACCGAATTGGGCCGGGTCGGGGCCTAAATTCACATCACGTGTCAACGCGTCAAGGACGTGCTCCGATTTCAGATCACCCCAATCTCGTCTCCCCAAGGTCTCAAAAGACTCAAAAGATGACCGGTAAGGAGGACCGTATTCAATAATCAAGATATGGCAACAATCTGAAAATACACGTTCATCGTGTATCATCTTCCCTTCTGCGACACAACTTCGAATTCCCCATTTTCCTGTTTGTCAAACCAGGACAGAGACATGGCAGTTGGGGAATATGTACGAGGCAAACATTTGCAAAATGATACGCCAGCTACTCAGTGTAGCGGTCAAGCTACAATTAACCCTTCAAGGGAACTGGTCGCCAATATGGCCAGGGTCAAAGTGCCCTCGACCAAGTTAAATGATGCTTCCTTGCCTGCACCTGGAGCAAAAGATAACCCTATGTCAACAATAAAGTCAGGGGACGGTGTGGGATATCGCGCACAGAACAATAGCCAATCGAGATCCAGAGATGTCAGCGATATATTTGATACTGATGTGGAAACTGTTGATGAATCCACTACTACGGTAGCTAGCCTCTCCCGAGGAGAGGAGGACCACAGGCTTGATATCCAGGCTCCCTCAGCTGCTCGGTTCACGTCTCAGGAGAAAAATAACTTCCCATCCCATGTACCATTTCATATGCAGTATAGCCATAGCAATTCCCGCAGTCGGAATAGTTTGGAGGAAAGGATGCTAGTGGAGCTTGGTTCTGACCCAGTCGAGGACAGACATGATGATCTTCAGGAACCTGTGGAACATCATACGAGAGAGGACGCAGCTGAGGCTAGAGATGAGAATGAATTCAATGGAGATGATGCTCAGGTGTTTGACTGGAACATCAATCACGCTCCCAATGGGGAACCCATGAGCTGGCAGAAAATCGAAACTGCCCTGCGTGACACGAAAACTCCTCGCCTGTTGCAAGCTTCACCGCAACAGGAAGATGCGAATCCGCGGTTTCGTCCCAAACAGCCGGAGCCCGAGATTTTTCCCGACAGTAATACGTATGCGTCGAAGCCAACACAAAGGTTTTCAACCGGTAGCCGCTTCATGGCAAGATCTCGTTTTAGAACTCTAAATCTGCGAGAGGGAGTTCCACAAGAAGGGGACAGATTGATCGGGTCGCTCTCCATACCTCAAACGTCACCAACCCGCATCGTCCCTCCATCTCCACAACCTCGGCTGGCCTCTGAACCAGAGGAAAAAATCCCAGCAGAACCCAATCAACCAATTCCCTTACAACCAGTGCCAGAAAAGCCAGGTCGATACAACCATGACGGGCTATTCGATATCACCGATCTAAGCGTTGTAGACAGCTTTCAATCTGAAAACTCGGACAACCAACCGACATACACGTCCCTACTCCTATACACCATATCCCCAGTCTCCTCCAAACGCTCCTTGACAGACTTCTCATCTGACTACCCCCAAAATATCCTGATGACGAAAAGTTTCTCTGACCTTCAAGCGGAATCTTTCGACTATAACCCAGCGCCTCCGCAGCCTGTATTCCAACCTCAAGATCCCCCAATCCCTCTCACAGAGAAATTGGCCCAACTGAAAGGGTTGACAGAGGAGCAACGCAAAACATTTTTTGCGTCCTTGACTCTTGCAGACTGGGAAAGGAGTGGCGACTGGATCATCGAGCAGTTTAGCCATTTGCTGCAGAGGACTAGGGAGGCTAGACAGGAACGCCGGCAGGTTGCTGCTGTATTTGAGAAGGAGATCGAGAGAAGGTATCAACTTGTGGAGGTGGAGGGAAAGGGTATCAGCAAGCGATTGGATGATATGAGGACCGGAGGCATGGAGGTTTTGAAAGGCGGGGATGTATGATAATTTACTTTATTCTTACGGAATCACGATATTTACTGGCCTAGATTATTACACATTTACCAATATATCCGCATGTTTTCCAACTTAACAGTTGCCCATCAGCGTCCACGGATGTTTTCGAACGACAACTGGATTGTTAGCTGTTAGATTGCGCATTCTTTTCTGATGTATTTTTCTACATGTCTACGGCGTTGAAAAAGTTTTCACTTATCTCATTGATTTACGCGAAGGGATACGATAGTAAGATAAAACAGAATTAGAAGCCGTCGTAGGTAATTAAAAATATAAAGATATTGTGAAGGATAGATTGCTTGATTGATTATGTAGCGATCGCTAGCTACGCGGAAGTTATATATGGTGCGGATTACATAAGAAGGCAGATAGGCCTGACACCCCCACTCACTGATGTAACTGTACGCGAGATTACATACAAAAAATAGCCTGTATCTAGGTATCAGTACATAATTTGACAGGAAAACCTATATTGTTGAAAAACCAGTCATTTTCTCCATATAATCATTTCCACCCACTTACTGTGTCTTCTAATATCTGCTGCCATAGGGTGTATCTAGTCACTCCAAGTGACTTGATCAGCCTGTCTGCTGTGTTCTCAGCAGACAGGACATAATCAATCAAGATCTCATTCTTGCAGACAAGATTCTAAAGAGTATGGAAGTGAATCTCTATATGCTTAGATCAGTATGAAATCGCCTTACTTTTGATCAGTTCAATCATCAATTTATTATCTGCCTGAATCATATATGCCAGCTTATTGATTAGTGATTTGATCAGACTGTTATTATTATCAAGATTATTGAGTCAGAATAGTATGAAGCTAGTATCCTTTAGCAATTTCCAGAGACAGACAAGCTCATAGATAGTCTTCAAGGATGTGATAAATTTGGCCTCAGTAGATGATTTTGAAACACCTGTCTGCTTGCTGCTTCATCAACCAACAGAACCCCCTGCCATATAAATGATATATTTGATGATGAAGTGAGAATCTGAATCATAGTCTGCTTAATCAGCATCAATGAACACTATAGATTCTATATCTGTATCTTTTCAGTAGAACACACCTATGTCAGATGTGTCTTGTAGATATCTAAAAATTCACTTGAATGTCATTCAATTCTTCAAGGTAGAGTGAGAGCTGAATCTCTCTAGAAAGTCAGCAGTGAAGTTTATATCAGAGTGTGTATTGACAGTGAGATATTGCAGAGAGTCAATCTCTGATTGATAGAAACATAATGTAAATTTCACTGTATAAGTAATCAGTTCTTCATTATCACTCATGAAATCAACATTCTCCTCTATAGAGGAGAATGTTGAGTGGCAGTCATTCATTGAGAATTTCTCAAGCAGGTTCTTTATTATAAGAGGCTGAACCCCTAGATTCGCTCTGGCTGGCTGACTCAGCCTAGCCATTGTTTGCACGTGCGCACGTGATCATGCTACGCGAGCTTGCTTAAGCTTGTGTTCTTATCTCATTCTTTTCTTCCCTTTTCCAAGCAATTCATCCTTGTTATATAGGAGGACTAGCCTTTAGTTCTTAGAGCTTAACCCTCTACATTACGAATTGCTTCACTTCTTTCATTGATAGGCGACTGGGAGTCTTAATCCTGTATCACAAAGCTCAGCAAACGTGCTGACATACAACAGGCTATTGAAAGCCTTAAATCCTGCATCACAAACTGAATGAGATAAAGTGGCAGACTTGTACAATGAATACACAAATGGATCAACATGAAGCAATGAGCAGGGACACCCTCAGCAGCTTTGAACAACAATGAATGACCTTTCTTCAACAGCAGAAACAGGTCTAGTGTGAGAACAGAAATTTAATAGCAGCTCAGCAAGCTGAAATAGCTAATCTATGACAAGCTTTGAACATCTCAACATCAACTCTCCCTCAATTGAATTCACAATCACTCATTGCAGTCAGAAGACCAAAGACCAAGCTACTGAACTGTGAGAAGTATGATGATTTTAATCTGAAGCACTTACTCTCAGTGAGAGCTAAAGCTTCAATCAAAACTTAAGATTAATGAGAAAGCTTTAAATAATAATGAGAAATGTGCTTGATATGTGTACTCAAGACTGGAAGAAATGACAGCAGCTCAAGTTTACTCTTGAGTTGAGAATAATAAGAACAAGATCAACTTCATAGTAGAGAGCTTACTGAAGCAGACATGCATGCTCTTCAGTGATTCTGCACAACAAAAAAAGACTATGCAAAAGCTCAACAATCTATGACAGAGTAGAAGAGCTCTTTTTGACTTTCTGTCTGAATTTAATCAGCTACTGCTGGAGCTGATAGTCATGGATAGAATAATCACATTAAAAAGAAGTATTTGAGATCTGCCCTAAGTATGAAGCTGAGGAAAGGCATAGTGAGTGTAAGAAAATCATCTCTCTACAAAGATTACTGCAAGGAGCTTAGATTAGTTGATCATCAACTCTCTGAGCTTAAGACTTTAAGGCAGTGATCTAAATGTCATGAGAACAGATCTTCTTCAGATCATACAATGTTTAATCCACACTCTTCACTTCATCATGCTGTTCTTGATTGATGAAACTGGTCTCAAGCTTCTGCTGATGATCTGATGAATCTCTCTTCTGATGCTGTGACTTCAAGTACTTGTCACATCAAATTGATAAATCAGACAGAGATTAATCAATGAAGAGAGCAAGGCCTATGCCTGAGATGCAGAGTCAGAGATAATATGATTAAAAGCTGTTTGTTCAAATCTCTCAGACATTCTGCCACTCTCATGATAGCTAATGTGATCCTCAAGTCAGTACTAGATGATGACAATGTGAATATAAGTGAGGATTTGAGAAAAGAATAGCTCCAACTCAAAGACACTAGAAGGAGTGAAATAAGAAGCTTATGAAGAAGCAATGAAGAAGATTTAAATCTAAGATAATATTCAAACCTTTCACTGTTGATGTTCTAGTAGATAATGCCTTTTCAACTATAGCAATAATAGACAGTAAATGTAATGTCTATAGTTTTATTTCTCAATTCTATGTTAACAAGTATAAGCTCCTGTGTATTGAAATTCCCTCTGTTAAAATGACTGGCTTTGAAGACTTCATGAGACTCTCCATGAGCATGATGACTGGCATTCAAATTGATATAAACAGTCACATAACTGAATGAGCCTTTCTCTATATGGTGAATGGGTTACATGATCATGATATGTATCTAGGTGACCCTTGACTAGCCTAGCAAAAGATGACTGTGATCTCTCATCAAAGAATCATGAGATTTGAAGAGAGTGGCATAGAGGTAGAGTCTAGTTCAAATGCAAAAGCTGATGTGATTCCCATCTCTGCCATAAGCTTCTCTAGACTTGTGAGCACTTGAGAGAAGTGAAACATTGAGATCTTCACTGTCAGTTTGACTGACATTCAAAAGACTCTAGAAGTGAAATCAAAGATTGACCCTAGAGAAAAGCTGCCTGAACATTATTATGAGTTTTTGAACATATTTGATAAGAAAGCCACCAACACTCTACCCCCACTTTGTGATCCAGGTAGAGATCATGAAATTAAACTGATTAAAAAGACTGATGATAACATAGAACAACTCCATTGGGGCCCACTATATAATATGTCTTGAGAGGAACTACTAGCTTTGTGAAAAACTCTTATAGATTATCTAGATAATAGTTTTATTAGAGTGAGCAACTCTACCACAGCCACCCCTGTACTATTCACAAAGAAGCCTGAGAGTGAGTTAAGATTCTGTGTGGACTATTAAGCTCTTAATAAAATTATCTGAAAGAATTGATATTCTCTATCATTAATCAGTGAGACTCTACAGTGAATTGGACAGGCTAAATGATTCACTAAGCTGGACATTATTGCAGCTTTTCACAAGATTTGAATCACAGAAGGTGATGAGTAGATGACAGTCTTTAGAATCAGATACAGGCTATTTGAGTGGCTGATTACACCCTTTAGTTTGGCCAATGCTCCAAGTACATTTCAAAAATATATCAACTGGGCATTACATGGATATCTGAATGACTTCTGCTCAGTCTATTTAGATGACATCTTGATATTTTCCTCAAGAAGCTTACAGGAGCATTGTGAGCATATACAAAAGATGCTTATGCATCTATAAGAAGCAGGCCTGCAGGCAGACATCAGAAAAAGTGAGTTCAAAATGAACAGTACAAAATATCTTAAATTCATCATTGAAGCAGGCAAGGATATATGAATAGATCCAGAGAAGATTAAAGCTGTTTTAGAATGAGTGATTTCTACTACTCTTAAGAGTGTACAAGGATTTTTAGACTTTGTCAATTTCTATAGACAATTCATCAGAGATTTCTCAAAGATCATGACCCCACTGACAATTCTTACACGCAAAAATGTTTTCTTTTTATGGATGAGCAAGGCTGAGGAAGCTTTTAAGCATTTAAAATCAATGTTTATCTCTGCTCCAATCCTGCTTCAATTTGACCCTGACTGTGAGACTATATTGGAAACAGACTTATTAGATTATGTCTCAGAAGAAGTGCTGCTACAATATGATGAGCAGAGCATTCTACACCCATGTGCCTTCTTCTCTCACAAGCATTCACCTGCAGAATACAACTATGAGATTCATGATAAAAAGTTATTAACAATAATTGAGTGTTTAAAGAAATGAGATGCTGAGCTACAAAGTGTAAAGGAATCTAAGATTCTTACAGATCATAAGAATCTAGAATACTTCATGACTACACACAAACTAAATGAAAGACAGCTATATTGAATGGATATTCTCTATCAATTCAACTTCAAAATTGATTATTAACCAGGGAAGTTGAACACTGAACCAGACACTCTATCACAAAGAGAGCAGAACATGTCACAGGATGCTGATGATAAGAGAATTAAGCAGAGACAAGCTCAACTACTTAAGTTTAATGTACTGGCACCTGGAATGGAATCAAGAGTGACTGCTGCCAGTGTGAAACCTGAAATATCTCTTCAAGCTCAGTGAAATAAGATTTACAAAAATGACAAGATTCTGCAGTGTCTGAAGCAGACTCTTCATGAGAAAAGATTCAGATTTTCTTCTGAACTCAGCATTAAGGCCTCTGTCTCTAAATGCTCTTTAAATGAGAACAGAGAGCTTCTCTTTCAAGATCATAAGTGAGTGCCAGACTTCAAACCTTTTCAAACCAGGTTAGTGCATGAGGCTCATGACTCATCTCTTACTGATCATCCTGGGTGAGAGTAAACAGCAGGAGTTCTAAGATGCAAGTTCTACTGACCAGGCTATACTGCTGATGTGAGAAGAATGATCAGAAATTGTCATCTTTGCAGATCAAACATCACATAAAGAGATTGACATCAGAAACTGCTTAAGCCTCTCTTCATTCCTGAATGCATGTGGCAGAAGCTTTTCATGGACTTTATTATGAACTTATCAAGCTTTAAAGAATACACAAACATCATGATTATAATAGACACACTGACCAAGAGAATTATATTAAAAGCAGTTAAGAAAACTGATGCAGAGATAGTGACTAGAGTGTTCCTTCACAACATCATCTCTCAACATGACATCTTTAATGTGGTAGTGTCAGATTAAGAGTCAGCTTTTACAAACATGTTTTGAACTTGAGTGTGTGAGAAATTAAACATTAAGAGATGACTCTTTACAGTCTATCACTCAGAGACTGATGAAGCTACAGAGTGAATGAATCAGACTCTGAAAATCTATCTACACAAGTACATTAGCTTTCAACAGAATGACTAGTGTGAATGACTTTCTCTAGCAGAGCTGGCTATCAATAATAGAGATGCTGTCTCAATGAGTGTGAGCTCATTCTTTTTAACACATCTTTTCCACATCTTCTCTATTGATATAGTCAATGCACCTCCTGTTGAAATGCCACATAATTTCATTGAGTTTGCAGATGATTATATGAGGAAGGCTTATGAAGTGTTGAAGTGAGCTCAAGTAAAAATGACAGATGCTCAGCAATCTCAAGAGAAATACATAAATAGATGAAGAGACCCAGCTTCAAGCTTTCAACCTGAAGATAAGATCTGATTGAGCTTAGAGAACATGAGAACTAATCATCTGTGCAAGAAGCTGAATGTAAAATACAATCAATATACTGTGCTAGAAAAGATAGAATCTCATGCTTATCAACTAAATGTCTCACTCAGCATTCACAATGTCTTTAATGTAAAACTTCTACATATAGTGACAACAGATCTCTTGCCTAGTCAGAGGCAAACTGACTGACAGCCACTCACTATAGAGACTCTGAAAGGACCTGAGTTTGAGATTGAGGAAATTTGAAGTGAACAAATCTATCAAAGAAAAAAGCAGTATCTTGTTGAGTGGGTAGATTGGGCTGAGTCTACATGGAATGACATGAGTCTCCTACAAGAAGTGAAGACTTTGGACACTTAGGAGGCCTCTCAGCAGGCAAAATTAGATGTAAAGAGGGCTTTAAATAGTCATAAAGACCTGCAACAAAGATGGAGAAGAGGGGTATTATAAGAAGCTGAACCTCTAGATTCACTCTGACTGGCTGACTCAGCCTAGTCATCATTTGTACGGCAGCCTATAGTGACATTTGGGTCAAATGGGTTTTTTTGTGTTTTTCCACTGTAATTACTTAATTCCACTTATAGACACTCACCAATAGAGATTTATATGAGGATTTGTCTGTTGCAGAAACATCTCATTTCATTCTGATTAAGCTAAGAAAAAAATCAAATCAAAAAAACAATCAAAAAACAATCATTTTCCTGGATATCATCAAAAAATCAAAATGAAAAATCAAAAAAAGTGAAAAAAGTGAAAACTACTAATAACCATTTCCACGTCCTGGGATGCGACTGCCTGTCATGATTTGTCGCAACCTCTGCACCAATTTCATATCCCTTTCCTGGATGGTAACACGTTTGGCATGGATGGCGCATAGATTTGTCACTAACATCTCATTGATTAGTATAATGATTAGTAGATTAGCTTGTAAAATCCAGTCATTTCTTACTTGTGAATTCATCAATCAAAACCGCCTCTGCAGCCTCCTGCAAAGCCAGAATTGCAGATGCTTGAAATCGAAGATCACCATATATATCTGCTGCAATTTCACGGACAAGACGCTGGAATGGGAGCTTGTGAATAAGAAGCTCAACATCACGCTGATAACGGCGGATTTCACGGAGAGCAGTGGCTAAAATAATTAAAATAGATATTCAAATTCAAAAAATCTATGAATATACTTTTACTTACTGCCAGCTTTTCGACGATAGCGACGTCGAGGTTTCACATGAGCCACATGCTGTCCTGGAGGATGCTTTCCCCCCTTTCTTGCCTTGCTGGCTATATTTTTTTTTGCCCCTCTCTGTTGAACACATTTTCTTGCAGTCATTTTGGTACGAGCCATTTTTGCGTGGATTTGATGATTCTAGCTGCTTATTTACTGATTAGTATAATAACTAGTATAAAAATGAACTGTAGCTCACTTACATTGCTGAAACAAGAAGATAATTTAAAAAATTTCTGCAGGGGGGGGGAGGCGTGTAGAATGAGATGGATGAAAAGATTAAAAGATTGGAAAAGAAAAAGAGCAAAAAGATAAGATCTTTGAAGTGAGAGTGCAGTTATGTGTGCAGTTATGTGCAGTTGATGAATAACACAACAACACAAGCACGCTCAAATAGGCAATCAAGTGAACACAACAACACATCACAAAGAATATCAACATTGATTTTCAATTCTTTCAATTCTTCTTTCTCCTGTCTCACTACTTCTGCTCTGCTGCCTGCCTGCCTTTTTATTCTATCAATCATTGTATCAATCAACTATTTCCTGCGCCAGATTCTTTGTTTCCCACTTCCAAGATCAGTTTTTTTCTCATCCTATCAAAATGACACGCCGCGGACCAAAGCCTGGAGCCACAGCTGGCCAGAAACGAAAAGCTGAAGAAGAAATGTCGATTAACCCTCACACAAAAAGAGCAATGAAACGAAGGGAAAAAATGAATGAGGAGGAGGCCACTATTGAACGGGCGAAGAATGCAGATCGTGCAGCAGTAAATTATCATATTCGACAGCTGAAAAATACCGATGCATTCAGAGAGGCAAATACTGAGGATCAAAAGAAGATGATTGAGGATAAAAGAACAGAGATCATGAATAAAAGGTAGTTAACAAATCTTGAAATCTTGTTAATATAAATATTAATAGAATATAGACTTAGCACCGGGATTACAGCATCGATGCTGGAGCAGAGACAGGAAGATATCTCAAAACCAAGTGAAAAGTAAGTTCTATATTCTACTAATCATTATATTAATCATTCTAATGATTTATCACAGGCTTGCCGCATGGAATCATTTGTTAGATTCTGAGGACACCATGCAAGAAGTGAAATGGCGGCTGGAAGATGAAAAACGGTTTGGTAAAGAAAATATGCCAACTGAGGAAGATTCCCGGGCTGCGTATGAGGAAGGGGTGAAACTGATGAAAAAAGGAGGAAGTCTTGCTGCTGTTTTATACAAGCAGTGGATTCTCTCATGGAAAGATATCAGCAATTCTCTTTTTCAAAAATTCCGACATCATTCTTTCAACAATACTGCCAGTCATCATCGATTTTTAAAAAAAATTTCAAATCAGGAGCTTTCTGTTTTGAAAATGCTGCTTTGTGCAGAACAAATTGACTCAAATTTGGCAAAGAGATGGTGGAGTGAGCAAAAGACTGAAGATTCAGAAAAGGATATTGATGCTCGTAAACAGGCTCATAGAGCCTTGAAAGAGGAAATGACTCCAGAGGAATTTATGCAAATGAGATGGAGCCCGGATGAGTGCATGCTTTTTAAGTCTGAAAGTTGATTTTTTTTTTTTTCTGTTTTTATGATTATAGCAATCATTCTACTAATCTGTTTTTTGTTGAAAAATTTTTTTATATTAAAGCAAGCTAACTTAGTTAGTTTAGTACATTATCTGTTTGTTTTGATTTTCTTATTTACTTTTTTTATGATGTTATAATATTTTCAATTTTTCATTCATTCATTCATTCATTCTTTCTTTCTTTATTTCTTTATTTTAGAATGATGAATACTTTTTCTTTCACTTTCTTTTAAAATGCCTCCATCTGGTTATTCATATCTTCTTTCTCACAAAGATCTTATTATTAATCTTCATCAACACAATCTAACTCAACAAGATATTATCTCTCAATTGAAACGAGATCATAATCTTGAAGTTAGTCGATCAACTCTTGTTCGTTGTCTTCGAAAATGGAATGTTAGAAAAACCAAGAAATGGGAAGCTGATGAATCAATTCACAATCTTATTCAAGAATTGTTTTCACGAGGCTTGCAGGATGCTGATATTCTATCAGTTATTCAACAAAAGCATCCTGAGTCTCAACTCTCTATACGTGAGCTTCGTCAAATTCGGCAGCAATTGAAACTTCATCAGCGAAGAGATGACTATGAGAGTGATGAGATGCAGAAAGAGCTTATATCTACTGTACAGAAAGAGCTTGACAGTGGATTTATTCAGGGTTTTGGAAGAGGACATCTGTACACCCATTTTAGGCAGCAGGGGCATAGCATTTCACGGTATGTTTTGATTAATATAATGATTAGTATAATACTAATAAAATCAGAGATCGTCTATTCAAAACAGTTCGGCTTCTCGATCCAGATGGAATTACACGTCGGCTAAATGATCTCCAACGTCACCGAGGATCCTACATTGTTCCCGGACCAAATTATCTTTGGTCTATTGATGGTTATTGCAAGCTTCAACATTGGGGAATCGAAATCTATGCAGCAATTGATGCATATTCTCGATATATAGTGTGGATATATATTGGAATCACAAACCGTACTGCTGTTTCTGTTCTTCGACAATTTCTTGATGTTCTACAAGCAACCGATACTTTTCCTCAGGTTATTCGTTCAGATAGAGGAACCGAAACTTCAATGATTGCAGCTGCACAACTCAAACTACATCAAGCAACTGATTCAAATACTTCTTTGAATGAGTGCTATCGATTTGGAACAAGTACACTAAATCAACGAATTGAATCTTGGTGGGGACAACTTGCAAAACAGTTGGCAAATTACTGGAGAGTATGAAATTCCATATTCTTTCTACTAATTATTATACTAATCTTTATGCTAATCTTCTCTCAGCGCTATTTTCTGAATCTCAGTCATACAGGTCTATATCACACCAATAAATTATCTGATCGTATTGCCTTTCTCGCTGTATATATGCCAATTATTCGACAAGAGATGACAAACTATGTGAGAGTCTGGAATAATCATCGAATTCGAGCTCAACGTAAACGACCTGATGGGGTATATGGACAGCCCTGGAAGCTCTATTATCATCCTGATAATGCATTACAGCATGGCATAAAACCAGATTCACAAGTGCTTTCAGAACTTCACATGCACTTTGAAAACTGGGGTATGTAATATCTTCATTACTAATATCTCTGTTGATCTAATATTATAGAGATACTAATACTTGACAGATATTAATGAGTATCTACCACTGGAGACAAAGAATTGGTGTCAGAATCAGATTTCAAAATTGGGATTTTCTTCTGGAAGAGTCACTGCTGCAGCTGTCAATGAACAGGGTGAACGTATACATAAGATAATATATCTTCAGCTGCGAAAACTTGTACATGATCATATAAGATTTCAACAAGTTCCTATTCTACAGGAATCTGAAAAGCCAACTGGTGCTTGGGACTGGCTGACAGAGCGATTGCAGGAGCATGAGATGAATTTTGATAATGTGATGGAAATGAAAATCTATGATGAGAATAGTGAGAATAGTGAAGATATCAAGCCTGATATCTCTGATGAGAACAGTGAGGATGTTAAGCCAGATGTATCACAGATGTAATTAGATTGAATATGAATAAGTATTCTACTAAGTATTCTACTAATATTCTCAAGAATATACTTTTTAAGTTTGTTACTATAACAATTATTCTATAAATTTTATATTGTAGTGCTACATGAATTTTGAACTAGATATATATATATATATATATACAATGTATGTACACCGGACACACAGAATATATGTATTCATATACTCAAACACTCTATAACTTGAAAATTATAATCATATATAGTTATATATTCCAATCTAAAGTTATTGACAGTATTAAAATATATATCAATAAACAATTTTCTTAATTGATACAGAAATATTCTGTAGTGTGTACACTGTAACTAACTCTTTGAAGATATTTTATAATATTACTCATCATGTCTAACACTCCCAAAGCAGTTAGCTATTATACTAATCATTATACTAATCAGGTTACCGAAATCCACACACACACACACACACAATCTCTCACTCTCTTACCCTCAAAAACAGATATATATATACACACACTCAAATTTTCCTGTTCTTCTCTTTGTTGTTTATTATCATCTTGATTTACTTCACTATGTGGACACCATTCTGCCCCAATCGTCCTGGATTTTCTCATGAAGCACACTGTAATAGTGAAGCTGCCTGTCCTTATTGTGGCAAAGCCAATCCATCCACACCAAAATCCTCCATCATCTCTTCAATAAATGATGAAATCATTGTCATTGAAGATAGTCCCAGTCCTCCAGCTCTGACACCGTCACTCTCTGCCACAATTCTTGATCCTGGACCTCCTCAACGAGCACGTCAACTGGCCATTCAAAAAACACAAAAAGTTCAACAAATGACCCCCAATGCTGGTACACCAGTTCAACGTACATCACCTATAAAAGAACCTGCGATCAAACCTGAGCTGAATCAACTATCCTCCTTGCAAAAATCCTACAAAATTCTTATTCATATTTGGAAGTGTGAATACAATGATGCCAAACTACAAACACACTATAACTGGGAGTCAATTCGAAAAATTCAAAATGAAATCTACTCAGATTGTGTGTTTTTCACAATGGAGGATTTTCTAGAAATCATCACTGCCAGACTTGATACAGCCTGGAAGAATATTCTTACAGTTGTTTCTCCAGTTGATGTATTCATTTCTGCCTCAGTTACAGGAAAGGATGGTGCAGTTATGCTCACTCCTGATGTTTGGATGTTGGATTTGGAAAAGTTATTGAGTTCATTTAAGAAAGTGCACTCATCAACCTCAACAACTACAATTATTCACATTTGTCTTGTTACCTATGATGAGTCCAATCACCCCATCGAACAACTGTCGGAACCAAAGAATATCAAAGTCAAATCACCAGATATCAAAGTCAAAGAAGAGAATACCTCCGTATCAGTGATCAAACGCGAACGTGCTTTCTCAGTTGATTTACCCATTCTAAATCTTATCCAACGAAGACGGCCGTCCCCAATCCCTACAAAATCTGAAGACAAAGTTAATGAATTGAAGACAATGAAGCTTGAAAAGGATCTATTGTTCAAGTGGGAGAAGCTGGAATCAGAGACAGAGGAGGAAAATATAAAGAAGGAGATGGAAAACACTGTGACAGAGATGGAAAAGAGTCATTCTGATGAAATTGAAACACAATCAAACTATCTTGACCCACCTGCAAATGGGACAAGATTTCGGCATCAGCGTCGAGAGTGATTGATAGAATGATTGATAGATTCTTTTGACCTCAGAGTTGAGGGTGATTAGTAGAATGTTTGATAGATTTTAGTATGCGCTGTAAAGATTGATACTAATGTGAAGAATTATTTTGCTAGCTATTATTCTCATAATAAGTCTTATTTCTCACAGATCTATTCTTGCCCCTATTCTTACCCCTATTCTTACCCCTATTCTCACCCCTATTCTTGTCACTCATGTAATCAATAGAGTTAGTGTGCCTTGATCACAAAATTTTCTTACACAGAGGAGCTATAATCAACAAGCTCTATTTGATTACAAATTAAATGAATATGATTGGTGCGTGTTCATGGTAACACTAGTATAAAAACCATCAAAAAAACCCATTTGACCCAAATGTCACTATAGGCTGCCGTACTTAAGCTCATGTTCTCATCTCATTCTTTTCTTCCCTTTCTCAAGCAATTCGTCCTTGTTATATAGGAGGACTAGTCTCTAGTTCTTAGAGCTTAACCCACTACATTACAAATTGCTTCACTCCTTTCATTGATAGGCCACTGGGAGTCTTAATTCTCTATCACAAAGCTCAGCAAACATGCTGATATATGATAGACTATTGAGAGTCTTAAATCCTGCATCATGATCAATATTGAAAACATCTAGCTGAATGAGATAAAGTGGCAGACATGTACAACAAATACAAAAATGGATCAACACAAAGCAATGAGCAGGGATGCCCTCAGCAGTGTTAAACAACAATGAATGGCCTTTCTTCAACAGCAGGAACAGATCCAGTGTGAGAACAGAAACTTAATAGCAGCTCAGCAAGCTGAAATAGCTAAGTTATAACAAGCTTTGAACATCTCAATATCAACCCTCTCTCAATCAAACTCACAACCACTCATTGCAGTCAGAAGACCAAAGATCAAGCTACTAAACTATGAGAAGTATGATGATTCTAATCTGAAGCACTATTCTCAGTGAGAGTTAAAACTTCAATCAAAACTTAAGATTGATGAAAAAGCTTTAGGTAATAATGAGAAATGTGCTTGATATGTGTACTCAAGACTGGAAAGAATGGCAGCAGCTCAAGTTTATCCTTGGGTTGAGAGTATCTTTGACTTTCTGCCTGAGTTTAATCAGCTACTGCTGGAAGCTGGTGGTCATGGATGAGATGATTGCATTAAAAAGAGGTATCTAAAATCTGCCCTAAGCATAGAGCTGAGGGAAGGCATGATGGGTGTAAAGAAACTGTCTCCCTATGAAGATTACTGCAAGAAGCTTAGATTAGTTGATCAACAACTCTCTGAGCTTAAGACTTTAATGCAGTAGTCCAATTGTTGTAAGAGCAGATCTTCTTCAGATCATACAACATCTAATTCACACTCTCTACCTTGTCATACTGTTCTTGATTGATGAAACTAGTCTCAAGCTTTCACTAATGATCTGATAGATCTCTCTTCTGGTGCTGTGATCTCAAGCACTCACCACATCAAATTGGTAAATCAGACAGAGGTTAATCAATGAAGAGAGCAAGGCCTGTGCCTAAGATGTGGAGCTGGAGGTCATATGATTAATAGCTGCTCATTCAAACCTCTCAGACGCCCTGCCACCTCCATGATAGCTAAGGTGATCTCCAAGCTGGTACTGGATGACAATGATATAAATATGAGTGAGGATTCAGGAAAAGAGTAGCTCCAATCAAAAGACACTGAAAGAAGTGAAATAAGAAGCTTATGAAGAAGCAATGAAGAAGATTTAAATCTAAGATGATATTCAAACCCTTCACTGTTGATGCTTTAGTAGATAATGTCTTTTTGACTAGAGCAATGATAGACAGTGAATATAATGTCTATGATCTTATTTCTCAATTCTATGTTAATAAGCATAAGCTTCTGTGCATTAAAATTTCCTCTGTTAAAATGACTAGCTTTGAAGACTTCATGGGACTCTCTATGAGCATGATGACTAGCATTCAAATTGATATAGATGGTCATGTAACTGAACAGGCCTTTCTCTATGTGGTGAATGGGTTACATGGTCATGATATGTATCTAGATGACCCCTGGCTGACCCAGCAAAAGGTAACCGTGATCCCTCATCAAAGAATTATGAGATTTGAAGAGAGTGGCATAGAGGTAGAGCCTAGTTCAAATGCAAAAGCTGATGTGATTCTCATCTCTGTCATAAGCTTCTCTAGACTTGTGAGCACTTGAGAGAAGTGAAACATTGAGATCTTCACTGTCAGTTTGACTGACATTCAAAAGGCTCTAGAAGTAAAACTAAAGATTGACCTTAGAGAAAAGCTGCCTGAATATTATCATGAGTTTTTAGACATATTTAATAAGGAAGCTGCTGACACTCTACCTTCACTTTGTAGCTCAGATAGAAATCATGAGATTGAACTGATTAAAAAGGCTGATGATAGTGCAGAACAACCCCCTTGTAGCTCACTATATAATATGTCTCAAAAGAAACTACTGACTTTATGAAAGACTCTTACAGATTATCTAGATAAGGATTTTATTAGAGTGAGCAACTCTCTCACAGCTGCTCTTGTACTATTTGCAAAGAAGCTTGGAGGTGAACTAAGATTCTGTGTGAACTATTGAGCTCTTAACAAAATTATCTGAAAGGATTGATATTCTCTATCATTGATCAGTGAGATTCTACAATGAATTGAATAGGCTAAATAATTCACTAAGCTGGATATTATTGCAGGTTTTCATAAGATTTGAATCACAGAAGATGATGAGTGGATAACAGCCTTTAGAATCAGATATGAGCTATTTGAGTGGCTGGTTACACCCTTTAGTTTGATCAATGCTCTGAGCATATTTCAAAAATATATCAACTGGGCATTACATAGTTATCTGAATAACTTCTACTCAGCTTATTTAGATGACATCTTGATATTTTTCTCAATAAGCTTATGAGAGCATCATGAGCATGTACAAAAGGTGCTTATACATCTACAGGAAGCAGGCCTGCAGGCAGATATCAGAAAAAGTGAGTTCAAGATGAACAGCACAAAATATCTTGAATTCATCATTGAAGCAGACAAGGATATATGAATGAATTCAGAGAAGATTAAAGCTGTTTTGAAATAGGCAACACCTACTACTCTTAAGAATATATAAAGATTTTTAGACTTTATCAATTTCTATAGATGATTTATTAGAGATTTCTCAAAGATTGCAATCTCACTGACAATTCTTACATGTAAGAATATTTCTTTTTTGTAAATGAGCAAGGCTGAGGAAGCTTTTAAATATCTAAAATCAATATTTATCTCTGCTCTGATTCTGCTTCAATTTAACCCTCATTGTGAGACTATATTGAAAACAAACTTCTCAGATTATATTTCAGGAGAAGTGCTGCTACAATATGATGAGCAGAGCATTCTACACCCATGTACCTTCTTCTCTCATAAGCATTCACCTGTGGAATACAACTATGAGATTTATAATAAGGGGTTATTAGCAATAATTAAATGTTTAAAGAAATGAAATGCTGAGCTACAAAGTGTAAAGAAATTCAAGATTCTCATAGATCATAAGAATCTAGAATACTTCATGACTACATACAGACTAAATGAAAGATAGCTACATTGAATGGATATTCTCTATTGATTCAACTTCAGAATTAATTATCAGTCAGAGAAGTTGAACACTGGACCAGACATTCTATCATGAAGAGAGCAGAACATGTCACAGAGTGCTGATGATGAGAGAATCAAGTAGAGACAAGCTCAACTACTTAAGTTTAATGTACTGGCATCTGAAATGGAATCAAGAGTGACCACTGCCAGTGTGAAACCTGAGATGTTTCTTCAAGCTCAGTGAAATGAGGCTCACAAAAATGACAAGATTCTGCAGTATCTGAAGCAGACTCTTTGTAAGAAAAGATTCAGATTTTCTTCTGAACTCAGCATTAAGATCTTCATCTCTGAGTACTCTTTAAATGAAAACAGGAAGCTTCTCTTTCAAGGTCATAAGTGAGTGCCAGACTTTGAACCTCTTCAAACTAAGTTAGTGCATGAGGCTCATAACTCATCTCTTACTGGTCATCCTGGGTGAGAGCAAACAGCAGAAGTTCTAAAATATGAGTTCTACTGGTCAGGCTATGCTGCTGATGTAAGAAGAATGATCAGAAACTGTCATCTTTGCAGATCAAACACTGCATGAAGAGATTGACATCAGAGACTACTTAAGCCTATCCATATTCTTGAATGCATGTGACAGAAGCTTTTCATGAACTTTATTGTAAACTTATCAAGATTTAAAAAATACATGAACATCATAATTATAATGAACAGACTGATCAAGAAAGTTATATTAAAAGCAGTTAAGAAAACTGATGCAGAGACAGTGACTAGAGTGTTCCTTCACAATATCATTCCTCAACATGGCATTTATAAGGCAGTAGTGTTAGATTCAGAGTCAGTCTTTACAAGCATGTTTTGAACTCAGGTGTGTGAGAAATTAGACATTAAGAGATGACTCTTTACAGTCTATCACTCAGAGACAAACAGAGCTACAAAGTGAATGAATCAGACTCTGGAAATCTATCTACACAAGTATATTTGCTTTCAACAAGATGACTAGCGTGAATGACTCTCTCTGACAGAACTGATCATCAATAATAGAGATGCTGCCTCAACAGATATGAGCTCATTCTTTTTAACACATCTTTTCCATATCTTCTTCATTGATATAGCTGATGCACTCTCTGTTAAAACATCACATAATCTCATTGAGTTTGCAGATGATTATATGAGGAAGGCCTGTAAAGTGTTGAAGTGAGCTCAAGTAAAAATGACAGATGCTCAACAATCTCAAGAGTACTACATGAATAGATAAAAAGACTTAGCTTCAAGCTTTCAGCCTGGAGATAAGATCTGGTTGAGCTTAGAGAACATGATAACTAATCACCTGTGCAAAAAGCTGAATGTGAAATACAATCAATATACTGTGCTAAAAAAGATAGAATTTCATGCTTATTGACTGAATGTCTCATCTGACATTCACAATGTCTTTAATATAAAGCTTCTACATGCTGTGATGATAGATTCTCTGCCTAGTCAGAGGCAAACTGACTGGCAGCCACTCACTATAGAGACTTTAGAAGAATCTGAGTTTGAGATTGAGGAAATTTGAGGTGAATGAATCTACCAGAGAAAAAAGCAATACCTTGTTAAATGAATAGATTAAGCTAAGTCTACATAGAATGATGTGAGTCTTCTACCAAAAAGTGAATATTTTGAACACTTGAGAGGCCTCTCAGCAGGCAAAATTAGATGTAAAGAGAACTTTAAATAGTTGTAAACGCCTGCAACAAAGAGGAAGAAGGGAGGTATTATAAGAGGCTGAACCATTAGATTTTCTCTGACTGGCTGACTCAGCCTAGTCATCATTTGCACATGTGTATGTGATCATGCTATGTGAGCTTGCTTAAGCTCATATTCTCATCTCATTCATTTTTTCCTTTTCTCAAGCAATTTATTCTTATTATATAAAAGGACTAGCCTCTAGTTCTTAGAGCATAATCCCTTACAAGAATAATACTTATGATACTTATTCAGTGATATTGAAAAATTAATTACATGAGATAATTATCATAAGAGCATCTATTACTATAATAATAAAAAAAGAAGATATTTTTTACTCTCTAAATTTTTCTTTATTTATAACTTTATACTTATTATATATTTATTGTAGTTACTGCTATTTTTAATTATAATGTTTTTTTTATCTTAGTCAATATGATAAAATCTATCTTTGTACTTTTTAAATAAGCTTTTTTGCTTTTAGTGTATTTAACATCATCATGTATATGATAACAGTTGATAGTTGATATATATACTGTGTTATAACTTATAATTATTGATTATGTAACTGATTTTATTTTATAAATATTCTCTGTAAGTAATGCTTGCTCAAGCTGAGTAATTTATCTATGATATATGATTATTTCTATTATAATAAGCACTATAATTCTTACTATCTTATATATAATTTATGTATTTAAGTAAGTATAGTATATCTTTAGCTACTATGATAGAGGTTATATACTATTAGTGTGATGACTGATTGTTACTTATTTAGTCTGTTTTTTCTTTTAACTTTAGTTAGCTACTTGCTCTTTAAGACTTTTTATTCTTATAGAATAAGTGAGATTAGTAATAATCTCATATTATTAAATTAAGCTACTACATCTAATAGCAATATTAACAGTTTTTTCTTATGTTGCTTATTTAGTGAAAACTTATACTACTATCTTAATTGATAATACTTATTATACTAAGAATGAAAAGTGAAAAAATATAGAGAAAGAAATTATATATAAAATAAAGACCTTTGAGTTAACTAAGAAAAAATTAACTAAAAAGAAAAGTATTGAATTTGAAGAGAAAAGAATTGTTATACCTGAGTATTATATAATAATTATGATAATTGTAAATAAAAATTAAATTAGAGAGAACTAGAGATTTACATCTGAACACTTTGACTTATTCAGATGATAGTAAAATAAATTTTTTTTGATAATTTGATAATTTTTAATATCTTATTTATTTTATAAAAATCATATATTTAAAAAACTTATTTGAAAAAAAAATAGTAAAAAGAGTATATATATGAAAAAGAATTAGTGCTTAATATATTTTTGAGAGTGAGTCTAATACACTTATTACTGTAATTTTTATTATTTAAAAATATTAAATAATTTAATCTTCTAAATATTTTTAAAAGATTTTTATATATTATCAAAAGATTTATAATTCTTTTATTATATATAGTATTATTTTTACTTTGATATTTTTTTTTAATATTTTTTTAACTTAAAATTTTTTTTTATTATTCACTAACTCTGATACTGGAGATGAAATATTATTATCTCTTATTTTATAAAGTTTAAGCAGTGAAATATAAAAGACAGAGCAAATATTATATATTAAATATAAAAAAAAAGTTTATATATCTATATATTTTAAAATTTAATAATTTAAAAAGAGTCAATAAATTTATAATATAATTTTTAAGTAATATAGACTATATGAAAGTTCTTTACATTAAGAAGCTCTTAATTTTTCATATGAAAGCATTTTGTACTATGTTTGATGTCAAGACTTTAATCTACATACAGATAAAATAGTTACTTAATTATCAGCTAAATAAGCTATATAAATAAAATATTAAGATAATTTCTAATAAATAAATTCAATAAAAACTTTATTTGTATAGTTCTTTTTTTAGCACTATTTATTAGATAATTTTTATATTTATATATTATTTATATATATAATAATTATAAGGTTGATTACTATGTCAATATCTAAACAATTATAATTATTGATTATTTTGATCTGTGATCTTACACTATCAAAAAGGCTAAATGAAGCTTATCTGTTCTATATTATCACATTATCTTTTTCTTGAGTTTAGATATTCTCTTATGTCAGTAGATTATCATTCACTGCATCTGCTAGATTATCATTCTTTTTTCAAACTTTTAATCATTTACTTAATCAATATAGAGGTTCTGCTTTTATTGAATATATAGCATAAAATTTATGAATTAGATACAGAAATTTTTTTAGATTTATAGCTGAATATCATATTGAATTATCATCAAATTATAATCATTTTATCTAATATTAAAGCTTTTTATAATAGATATAACTTACTAGAATATTCTCAATCTCTTACTCATTTTCACTCAGTATGTTAATTGATTCTGATATTTCATTTAATTATTATGATAGAAAATTATTTATGATTTTTTATAGCTTGTCAGAAGAGAATATTAAATAAATTTTTATACTATTTGATAAATTTAGTTTATAATTATTATTAATCTTCTCAATAATCTTAAATAAATTTTTATTTTACTTTATAATCTTTTTACTAAGGTATTGAATTTTATAGTTCTTGAGTAATAGAAAGATTTTATCTTCTACTTCAAAGTTTAACTCATAATAATAATTATTGATCTGTGATTCTATAATTTTCTATATTTTTTTTCATATTATCAGGTGCTAGCTTTCAAAATTTCTTTATTTAAATGATATACTACTAAGTATCTTCTTATTTAAGTTTTTTCTCTCTAGATAGTATTTTTAGCAGTGATTTTTAATCAAAGAAATGTTTAATATTTATATCTATAAGCAGTTAAAAAGAGTATTATTTCAGTTGATTTATTTTTTAGAGCTTCAATTATATAGTTTATTATTAACAATTAATTATTTCAGTTATTCTGATAGTAGTTTACATATGAATGAAGCTTAGTTACTAGATATTAATTAATAATCTCAGTCTAATTATCTATTTACATATAATTAGCTAATGAAAGCTATTAGAGCTTAGACTTTCTATTATGATCTAGCGTATTATATAGTAGTATATAATATTTTTAACATAACTATCAAATATAACTACTTTAAATGTCTCATAGATTATAGTCTAAATAGTTTATTTTTCTTTTTAAAGAGTCTTATATATACTATTTCTATATTCTATTTTTTCTTCTTCTTTTATCTGAGGTATAAAATGTGTCATGTAGACTGCATCACTAAATTGCAGTAAGAATTTGATAAAAAGTGACAGTTTTAAAAGCTTTGATCATGAGAAACAGATTGAATTAAGAAGAATTAAATAGATATTTTTAAGAATATAAACTGTAGAATCAATATATATCTTTGCAAGCACTAATATGAATAGAGATGAATATGATATATCTACCTCTAAGTCTAGAGAAGAAATTAATCAAAGAAATAAAATAAATATAAATAAAAATAATATGAATATAATGCAATTAATAATAAAATATATAAAAAGACAGAACAGATAGATAGAAATACTCATATAAAGACTAGAAGAAAACTTAGATTCTTTATCAAATACTATTAAAAATTCTATCAAGAATAAAGTTAATAAATTTTATAAAAATACAAATATCAAGTTAGAAGAAAAGCATGCAGTCATTCTTATTAAAGTTAACTATATAAAATAAAAAAGCTCTATTCTTGCAGATACTTATTTGATTCAAATAAAAAATATTCTCAACAAATAATAAATAGTATCTTTTATTATAGTTTCTCTAGAAATTGAGTTTTAAAATAAAAAATATAAACTTCTTTATATAAGAATCTTTTAATCTTTAAATATGATTATATATAATTTTCTAAGATCACTAGATGAAGATTTTTATCTTATAGCAACTATATAAAAGAATCTTATTAAACACTATACTATATCTCATGCAGAAAAATATCTTCAATTATTAAAAAGTTAAAAGAGTTATAGCTTAAAAGTAATAATTTTCACATCTATCTTACAACTTTTCAAAATCTAAAGACACAACTTATATCTCTAGATAAAAATTAAGTTAAAAGTATTTATTATGATCTATATATATTAGAACTGAGAGACTGACAATAAAAACTTATTAGAATAAAGTTGAATAATTTTTATACTATTAAGCAGAGTTATATTTAGAATTTAAATTTTGATGAATTGATGAATCAGTTGACTACTCATATCACTACTACTATAACTCATCCTAATCTATCTACTATAAATATTATCATTGAATGATTTGATAAACATCAATACTACTACTGTGAGAATATAGAGTATATTATTAAAAATTATTAATTTAAGAACTCAAATCTCATAAGTACTAAATAATAGAAATATAAAAAATCTATTTATAAGTTAATTAACTCAAGTATTTTTTGCAATAATTTCTCTGAATATTGAAGAACTTTTGAAAAACTAGTTAAATTATAAGTAAAAAAAGAAAAGAATTTATCAAATACAGTAAATGAAAAATAAGATAGATTGACAGAGAAGATGAATATAATTAATTTGAGCAGAACAGTAGCTAGTATAAGAGAAAGTGTTAAAGTATAAACATTTTATTATAAACTAATACACTGTATAGTAATATATAGTATTTCTAAAATAGTTATTAAATATAATCATTTTAGATATCTCACAAAAGCTTTAATTTAACTTCTAATCATCTGATAAACTCATCTCAGAAGTTAAAAATAAATTATAATTTATAATCTAATATAATTGAATTTGATACTTTATAATACTCATAATAGTATTTCAATAATAGTCTTGCTAGCTCATTGATATTTATTTTTCTTATGATAAAGATAAATACAGACTTTTTGCTTAATTAATAGATAATTATCAATATTATATTATAATTTTTTTTCATCATTGAGTTATTTATAAAGTTCATTAATATATACTATTAGACTCTGCTAGAAATTAATAGTAGCTTTAACAGCTCTGAGATCTTATTATAAAAGATCTTTATTTATCAGCATATCAGACAGTTGCTTATATATTGATTAATATTCTTAATTTAATCATTTCAGTAATATTTTATCTTTACTAATGAGTATAACTTTCTTTTCTTTAAATATGCTGTTAATATCTGCTTATAAATCTTCTTTAGAAAATATACTCAGAGAGTAGAATCTTTCTCAATTGATATTATTAAATATTTTTTAAAATATAAAAGTTTATTCATTAGCTCTCAGAGCTGTTCTTTTTGTTATACTTTCTCCTATTATGATTTTAATAATTTTATCTCTCTGTTACTAATCTTGATCTTATTAAAAATATATATACTGATATCTATAGTTTTAATCTTAATAAATTTTTTGATAATTTTTAAGTTTAATCTCTTTAACTTAAAAAACAATTACATTTAAATACTATTATTATTTTTCTGAATCTTTAATAAACTCAGTGCATCTGCTAGTATATTTTTACATTCAGACTAATACTGAATTAAAAAGTAGAATTAGAAGAAGAACTTTACTTAGTATGTTTATCAGATGTTGAGATTTTTAATTATCATAAAATACTTAAAAGTTTGATGATTAATTAAGATTTTAAATTTCTTTATTCTTTGAAAATCTTTTAGCTCAGCTTATCATTCTGACAATGCTCTTATAATTACTAGTATTTTATTGTTATAAGCTTATAGTTTCTTTCTATCTCACTCATAGAAGCTGAGTAGAAAGTAACTAAATATCACTGCTCATTCTCACATAGCTGAAATAAAACACTAGCTATAGTATTATTTAAAGCATTTATTTTTATATAGACCTTTCAATTTGAGTTATAATAATAAAGTATTAAAACTTTAAATAGAGTTTTTTTATCTAATCAAAGATAAATTAATAGGTTTTATTTTATTTAAAAGATTAGTTCTTTTAAATGAACTTAAATAGTAACTTTGCAATCTAATTGTATTTCTTGATAAAATATCAATAAAAGTTGTAGAATTTTAAAAATAATTGAATTTTTTTAATTGTACTAGGCACTACTTATTATAATATCACTATAATCTTTTCAGAGTTAATTTTGATCTTTTGATCTATGATAATAAATCTTAAATACTTTGTCTATTAAACATAAAACTTATATTTTGAGACATTTAGCTGTAGTTCAATCTCTCATAATCTAGTCAATATCTTTTTGATATGTTTCTTATATTCTTTTAAGATTTTACTGTAAATAAACAAGTTATTTATAAAAGTAGTTATGAACTGATTAAAGTAGTCAAAGAAGATAGTATTAATAAAGTACTAAAAAATTATTAAGTTTTTGTTTAGATCAAAAAATATAATCTTATACTTGTAGATTTCATAATATATTCTAAAGATAGTTAGATTTGTAGTTTTAAAATATATATGTATTTGATAAAATCTCTGATAAATATTTAATTTGATAAACAATTTTGCTTTATTTAGCTACTTATAAACTATGAAAGATAGATTGCTTGATTGATTATGAAGCAATCACTAGCTATATAGAAGTTATATACAATACAAATTATATAATAAGGCAGATAGGCTTGACACCTCCACTCACTGATATAATTATACGCGAGATTACATATAAAAAATAGCTTGTAACTAGGTATTAATACATAATTTGACTGGAAAACCTATATTGTTGAAAAATCAGTCATTTTCTCCATATAATCATTTCTGCTTACTTATCACATCTTCTAATATCTGCTGCCATAGAGTGTATCTAGTCATTTCAAGCGGCTTGATCAGCCTGTCTGCTGCATTCTTGACAAATAGAATATAATCAATCAAGATCTCATTCTTGCAGATGAGATTCTGAAGAGTATGGAAGCAGATCTTTATATACTTAGATCAGTGTGGAATAGCCTCACTTTTAGTCAGTTCAATTATTAATTTATTATCTGTCTGAATTGTATATGCCAGCTTATTGACTGGTGATTTGATTAGACTATCATTATCATTGAGATTATTGAGTTGAGATAGTATGAAGCCAGCATCCTTCAGCAATTTCAAAAGGTAGATAAGCTCATAAATGGTCTTTGAGAATGTGATATATTCATTCTCAGTAGATGATTTTGAAATACCTGTCTGCTTGCTGCTTTACTAAGCAATAAGACCCTTTGCTATATAAATAATATATCTAGTGATGGAGCAGGAACTCAGATTATAGCCTGTTCAATCAGCATCAGTGAACACTATAGATTCTATATCCACATCTTTTCAGTAGAATACATCTATGTCAGGTATACCTTGTAAATATCTAAGAATTTACTTGAATACTATTCTATTTTTCAAGGTAAAGCAGGAGCTGAATCTCTCTAGAAAGTCAATGGTGAAGCTTATATCAGAGTGTGTGATAACAGCAAGATATTGTAGAGAGTCAACCTCTGATTGATAGAAATGTAATATAAATTCCACTATATAAGTAATTAGTTCTTTATTATCACTCATGAAATCAATATTCTCCTCTATAGAGAGGATATTGAGTAGCAGTTATTTATTAAGAATTTTTCAAGCAAGTTCTTTATAAACAGTAGCTAGGACAGTGATAATGATTCAGCATCCTGATCAATTTTTATATTTAAATATCAGTTCAAATCACTCACATTCTTGATCTCATAATTAGCAATAATTTAGACTTTTTTTCATTTAATATCTGATATATTCAGATTGTATAGGTGAACATCATCTATATAGATAATTATATAGATCTTGTAGATATTATTTATGAAAAAATTGATGTCATGAGGACTGATGCAGAAGTCTGTTTTCAATAGCATTTTTCACAGCTTCTCATATCATAATAGTGCTGCTTGCTTCAGATCATATAGTCTCTACATCAATTCATATATCAGATCACTGCATCCCTCATAGAACTTGGCAAGTTAGTGTATATATATATATTTATTAGTGGGAAGCTGATTTAAGAATGCTATAACTATGTCAATCTGTAGAATATATCATTCTTGAAATACTGAGATTATTATAAGCACTTGAGAGGTAGAGACTAATATAACTGATGTGAATATCTTTAAATAGTTGATACTTTTTTCTTGATAATTACTGCAAACTATTCAGCAAGTCTTATATCAATTAATTCTACTTATATTATTAATTTTTTTGTTGAATACTTATTAATCATATAGAATGATCATATCTAAAGTCTTTTCAACTAGCTGCTATACACCAATCTGCTTGAGGTAATTAATCTTTTTAATACAAGCATGGAAGTAATATTTTTAATCTGCAGATGCTCAAGCCTAGGTGAGGTTCTTCAGAACTGACAAGTCAGTGATCTCAGAGTCTGCAAAAATATCAGTTAAATTGTCAGTGAAATCTCTCACTAAGACCTCTCTCACTAAAGTAATATTCTCAGTAAGCATTGAAAAATTCTTTGTCTTTAAAGTGAACTCTGAGAAGGCAATAGTATTTTATATCAAAAATGTCAGAATTCACATAGTAATCTCATAGTCTATTTATCAATTATTTGTAAAGTATAGAAATACTGAAGGAGCAGATAGAAACTTCTTATTTATCATAAAATTATCTGTTGATAAATCACATTAGATGATGAGAATCACAATCACAGTCACATAGGTAGTAGAAGACAGGTTTTTAACACTTTGCTCAAGCAGAGCCAGAGAATTTACCAAATAAAGATCTTCTTAAAATATCATATCTTTTAATATATAAAGATGATCATTAGAAGGATCAACCAATTTATAATTAGTAAAGCTATCATAACTTATAAATATAAACTTCTATAATTATGAGACTATTTTTATATTTAACTTGAGTATTATTTTTAAATAAGTCTTGTACTTTCATCAGTGAATTCTGCATGTAGAGAGCAGAGCTTTAAGTTAAGCTTTATATAAGATAATCAGCTTCAGATCTGGATTCTCTATATTGTTATAGAGCTTGACTGATGTTGATATAAGATTAAGCATTTTGATCACTATAATTACTGCCTTACTATATATCTGAGAGAGGGAGGAGAAATCTATTAATAATATTTAAATTTTTTTGATAATCAGGTCAATAGAATATTTAAACATATCATCTTGCTGCAAAGTGTAAAGCAGAATTGATTTCTATTTAATACTCTCAATCATCATATAGATGACTGTAGTATTATAATTCAACTTACTGCAGTCAGAGTAAATAATCACAATATCATGATTGAGTAGATTCTTCATAAATTGATTGAAGGTCTGTATATATTTTAGAGTCTCATTGCAGTGCTTCAATAGAAAGATTCATCATGTTTATATGACATTATCAGTGATCATCATTGTGAGTTTCTTATCTTCATAAAATGGTATATCTTCTTCATTATCAAGTATTTCTCCACTCTCAAATAGGTTTACTCAGATGTTAAGATCTTTGTAAGTGACATGGTGTAGCAAAGGGTTTTTATAACTTGCACATTTATACTTGGCTTTAACACACATAGTACAGAATGAAAGCTTCTTTGAACTAATGATAATGATTTCAAAATGAGGCTCTTTCAACATTTTAATTAAATTCTTATCATCAATATGACTCAATCACTGATGCTACTCATCAATCGGTAGCTGTTTCAGTATAATGGCGGGTGGTCAGATTGATGAGGATAAAATAAAGATATTGATATTCAGATTCTTTAGATTAATTAGCTGCTTCATATTATTATAGTTGAAAAGACTCAGTGATACAGTGTTTAGATCATAATTTATTGAAATCACTCTGGGCTTTGAGACTGTCAAGTATGCTAGTGGTTCAAACTTCAGATTATTTATAATATCCTTAAACATAAAGAAGATATCAAATAAAACATATATATTATTAGAATTCAAATTTATATAAAAGATATTATTTTTTGTAGATGCTATTATCTCAAAGTAATTTTCAGTATTCACCTGCAGATCATGATGAATATAGCTCTGACACTTTAATAGACCAGTGAATATGAGATTGATGAATAAGCCTGATATCAAATAGATGTGATCAAATTTAATTAATCTTTCCCTAACTGGGATAGAAGTGATCTTGATCCCTTGAACCTTCAAAGTAGCCTTGTTGACCACTTGAATCATAGAGCCACTAACCTTTATTATTTAGAAAAATTGTGATTGATCATATACAATATAACATCCAGCTCTGCTATCTCATATGATGAGTGAGTTGGCAATTGATTCAGCAGAGTATGCAGACAGCCTAATAATCTGTACTAGATTTATCATTTGAAACATCTCAGAGCTGTCATTTGCAGTTGATGAGGTCTTTATACCCTCACTACTCTTTTTATTATTATATTTCTCTATTTTTACTATGTTGATGATTCTTTATTCTTTGAAGATGCTATTATCTGAATTGACTACTCAACAGAGCTTATCATAATGATGCTTACATTCTGAGCAGATTGAGAGGTTGAAATTTGAATATTTACTCATTCAATAGCCTTTGCATCCCCTGGGAGAGCCTTTACACACTGAATTATTTTAGACATTGCTGCTATTATTGAAACCTGCAGCTGTGTTTTTGACCTGAGTTACATTGGCTGAAGAATTAGCTGCCTGGGCAGCCTTCTTAATTTCTTTAAGAGAATTTAATTAATAGTGTATTTCCTCTATGATCAAATGAATGTCCAATATGACAGACTTCAATTTGAACTCTTATACCTTCTCAATTTTCTTTTACATGTAGTTTCATCATATATTGAGAAGTACAGAATAGAACACATGGAATATCACATCTTTTGACAGTAAAATATCAAATATTTTTAATTTCATAATAATGTCATTAAATTTATTGAAAAATATATTTATGTTGATAACTTAGACACTACTCATTGATGTAAACACCAGGACTGCTTCTCTGCAGAGCTGTGTTCTTGAAATAAAAAACTTTTTCTCAATCACATATTAAAGAGAATAAGTGATTTTGCCCTCATCATACTTATTAAAACAGGGCCTAATGCTAGCTGCCAACACGTTTGAAATAAATATGTAAAGCTAGTAATTTTTGACCTCTCAAAAAAAAGCTCATTTAGGGTCTTTATCAGAGCTTTTGACTTGCTTATCCTTCAATATAACTCAGCATTGAATGTCAATTAGCTTGACCTTCATATTCACATGTCAGGAGAGGTAATTCAAAGATCTGACCAGAGGGTTCAGCTTGATGGCCTATTTAGTATCTTGTTTGAACTAGCTGATTGCCTTGCTGACGCGACTATCCAGATTATAGAGATTATATTGTATTCAGAATCTCAAGTTCAGATCTCATGCTAATAGTCAATCTATCAGCAGATTTGCAGATATTATGACTCTGTCATTTTGAGTGGGGAGCTCCTTCAATTGAAGTTGAAGCTGCAATTCTTTATACCTCTTTTTTTGAAGTTCTAAATCAATCTTTTGACATTTAAGATTCAATTACCTCAGTTGCAATTCTTCAAAGTCAGTTGCTGGTGATGAGTTAGAAGTCACTGCAGGTATTTCCACTTCATTTTCTGAAGAAGTCAGATCAACATATTCAATATGATATAGATAAACTAGCTTTACTGTGGTAGGAGCTATATTTAGCCCAGCTTGCTGATCAAACATTTTGAGAGATTCAAAATTGAAACTTTTGAATGCTTTTGAAGAGGTCAGTGAGCTCAGACTCTCTTGATCATTTTCAGATTAATCAGATTGACTGAATTGACTCAATCACAATCATAAATGAGTCATTATATATTCTATCATATTGTATTAATCTTCTTTATAACAGAGTAATTTTATTCAGTGAAATTCTTGTCTATAAGCTTGATTGAGTGGATTGGCACATTCTTGTGCAATCAGTCACTGAAAAATTAGTGAGTTGCAGATTTTTTCACCTGCTAAGCAAACAAATTGAATATAAAAATATATATATATATATATAAAAGTATATCATATCAATTAATTGATATAAAATAAGATAATATTATATTAAATGAAGTAAGCAGTGATTAATATACACTATATTTAGCAAGAATTTTCTAAATTGGCAGTTATCTGCGTAAAATGAGTCTTATAACCTGTGAAGTATAGATTGCTTAATTGATTATAAAGTAATCACTAGCTACGCAAAAGTTATATACAGTGCAGATTATATAAAAAGGCAAATAGGTCTAACATAAACTTATCAACTAGTAAAATCAGATATTAGTTCTTCTTTGAGATTGCATTAAGCTGATGATAATTCATGCAGAATATTAGCTTGTCAGCTATATAAGCTATAAGAATTAATAATATAAAGTGAAAAGTAATTAATAAAATAAAAATCTTTTTTAAATTAGTTTTAAAATACTATTTGACTATCTCAAACTTCTTTAAGCTCATTCAATAGAGTAATGTGTGACTGATAACTTTATTTAAATTAACTTCCTTCTCAAGCTCAATTTTATAATTTATTTTCTTTTGAAAGAATAATAATTGATCAGAAATAGTTTTTGAAAAAATATCACAGAATTTCTTATAGTTCTTTAATAGTTATTTATTAATTATCTTTTTATTCTTTAGTTTTACATAAATAATAACTTTTTTTTTCTTTAATAATTTAATCTATATTATATAAACTTGAAATAAAGATTTTTATCATCTTATTTTTTTCATAGCAATGAAAGATGATATTTCTGATAAGTATTGTTCTTTCAAAACTAGAGATTGACTCTTTTTATAAGTTATATAATTCTTTAATCTTACTTCTTTTAACAACTTCATATTTGAATTTTTCATTTATAAGTTTATTGCAATAGTCTATATTTTATTAATACTTTGACTTTACTTCTAATTTTTTTAGAATTTTTCTTGAAATTATTATACTGTATTATTTTGATATCTCATCTGCAGATATCTATATACTTGATTAAACTAAATATTAATTTTTTATATCTAGTAATATCTTTTGCTTTATTAATTAAACTCATTTTAAAATTATATTAATATTTCTCAGGTCTATCATCAGCATTAATATATTTAGAAATTATTTTTCATCTATTCATAAATGGAAAAAGATATCTTTTATGATTAGAGTTTTTCTCTGATTATTAAAGCTCATAATTTAATATCTTTTCTTTAGATCTTCAGAGCTTGCTTTTAATACTTTGATATATATTTATGCAAAATCTAAGTAAATAAAAATATAGTAATTTACTTTAAAATTTACTAGTAATTTTATAGAAATAATATATTTATTGAAAGCTATCTTGATACATATAATAAAAAAATTTTATTTATCAACTTGTTCATATTCAAAGTCTTTAGTTCAATCATCTTTCTTAAAAAAGAGATTTCTCTCAGACTTAATCTTTTCTCAACTTGATAACAGCAGTCTCAGTATTTACTTTCTTTAATTCAATCTTTTATTTATGTGAGTAATTCTATTCTATATGATTTTTGCTTCAGCAGTTGAAGTATTTTATATTTTTTATTTTTTTTTTTTAATTCTTATTTTTCAGTCTATTCTCAGTTGTTTGTATTAATGTGAATAAAGTTAATTCATACTTGATTTGTCTTACAGAAGTATCTTTACAGTTAACTTATATTGCTGAAGTTCCTTCACAGTTGAATGATCATTAGTTGTTTTAATTAGACATACTTTTAAAATAATAAGTAGTCCAGGTGCAGATCTTTTAAACTTTATGAAAAGTACTGCAATTCACACAGACTGCTGTAATTATGCATTGAAAATCAAAAAAAAGTTTATAAAGAAAGTTTATTTTATAATCTTTCTTCTGAATTTGAGCTTCATCAGTTAAATGCAAGATGTGAAGACACTAAGATAGATGAATTAAGTGTTAAAAGGAAGCGTGAAAAGCTTTATAACTAAGGGTATAAGAGGGTAAGTGTATAGGCACTGTGAGCGCTATAGAGAGAAGAGGATAGCATTAAATGAAATGTATATATAAAATTGAACAGTAGCTAATCACTGAATCTCTCAAAGGAACTTTGAGGATTCAAAGTGTTTATATACATGAATGAGTAGCAATAAGTTTTATTTTTAATCTTTCATGAAATGAAGAATTAACAATGCAATGATCTAAATCTTCATAAAATACTGATTCTATTCTTCAGAAAGTGCTGATGCTAAAGAACTGATTTTTAAGAAGTGCTGATTTATATTCATTCTAAATACTAAATTTTGAGATGATACTGATTCTCTAGAAGTTGTTGATTCTAAAGTGTTTTGATAAGCAGTATAAAGATAAGTGCTTTAGTAAGTGAGTATGAAAACCTAGAGGATATAATTTTAAAGTGCTTTGATAAGCAGTATGATAAGTAATGTGAGGACAAGAAGTTAGTATAGAGAGTTTTGACATCACAGTTGTTTCTTTTTTCATAGATGCTGACCTCAGTAGCTCTGAAAGATAGTTGATATAGAAGTGTAAGTGTGAAGTATTTGTTGATATAAGCAATAACACTTATTGTGCTTATTCAGTGATGTTGAGAGACTGATTACATAAGATAAATGTCATAGAAGCATTTATTGCTATAAGAATGAAGAGAGAAGATATCTTTTGCTCTTTGAACTTTTCTTTCTTAACAACCTCACAATTAGAATCATTATAAATTCCTTGTAGTTGCTACTATCTCTGATCTTGAAGCTTTTCTTATTTCTTTTCTGCCTCTGTCAATATAATAAAATTAATCTCTGCACTTTTTGAATAAACTCTTCTATTTTTTAGTGCATTTGATGCCACCATATATATGATGACAGTTTGACAGATCTACTGAGTCATAGCTCATGATTGTTTGATCATATGACTGACTTTGTCTTAAAGATATCCTCTGTGAGTGATGCTTGCTTAAGCTGAGTAGTTTGTCTGTGATGTATGATTATTCTCATCATAAAAAACACTGTAGTTCTTGCTGTGTTGTGCATAAGTCATATATCTGAGTGAGTATAGTGTGTCTTTAGCTTCTTTGCTCATTGTGATAACTGATAATTGTTTGTCTAACTTGCTTCTTCTTCTGAGTTAAGTTAGCTGCTTGCTTTTCAAAGCTTTCTGTTCTTTGCAGAGTGAGTAAAGTCAGTGAAGATCTCATATTATTGAGTCAAGCTGCTGTGTCTAATAGCAGTATTAATAGCTTTTTCTTGTGCTGTTTATTCAGCAAAAGCTTATACTGCTGCCTTGATTGATATTGCCTGTCATGCTTAGTGTCCGATTGAGACTGCAGGTGCACTGATAGTGTTCTCTGATGATAAAAAATGAGAGAATATAAAGAAAGAAGTTGTATATGAGATGGAGAACTCTGAGTTAACTGAGAAAGAGAGTATTAAGCTTAAAGAGAAAAGAATTACTATTTCTGAGTAATATATGATGACTGTGATAATTGTAAATAGAAATTAAGTCAGAAAGAACTAGAGATATATATATTAGTTCTTGACTTGTTCAGACAATAGTGAAATGAATTTTTTCTAAAGACTTGATAATTTTTGATACTTTGCTTACCTTATTAAAATTATATATAAAAAAAAAAAAAAAAAAAACTCATTTGAGAAAAAGTAGTAGAAAAAGTATATGCATGAGAGAGGATTAGAGCTTAGCATACTTTTCAGAGTGAGTCTAGTACACTTGTCACTGTGATTTTTGTTATTTAAAAATATCAAATATCTCAGTTTTTTGAATATTTTTAAGAGGTTCTCATGTATCATCTGAAGGTTTATAGCTCTTTCAGTGTATACAGTATCATTCTTTATTCTAATATTTCTCTTTTTTTAATATCTTCTCAACTAAAAATTCTTCTTCATTATTCACTAGCTCTGATGCTGAAGGTGAAGTAGTGTCATTCCTCATTTTATAAGATTGAAGTAGTGAGATATAAAAGACAGAATGAATATTGTACATTGAGTATAAAAGAGAGAGTTTATATGTCTATGTATTTCAAAATTCAATGATTTGAAAAGAGTTAATAAATTTATAATTCAATTTTTTAGTAAAGTAGAGCATGTGAAAATTCTTTATATTGAGAAGCACTCAGTCCCCCACATGGAAGCACTTTACACTATATTTGAAGTCATAGTATATCTTTTGCATAGTATTGATCTTCTTCAGCTGTTTTTGAATCTTTTCTTATATTGTTTATATTTCTTTGGCCTAGTTGATTGCTTCAATTGAGCTTGAATAGAGTAGATTACTAATATTAATTCAGAGGATAGATCTGTAGCTAAGAAGTGCATGAGCTGAAACTTCATTAATTGAGCTATATTATGAATTATTATAGATAAACTATGCTAAAGACAGTTATCTATTTCAGTCATTCTGATGAAAATTCATGAAGCATCAAAGATAATACTTTAGTACTTGATTCAGATATTCAGTTTGACCTTCTGTCTGTGAATAAAAGACTGTAAATAGTATTTATTTGACCTCAAATAGATAGCAGAGAGTTGATCAATATTAATTTGTGAAAAGAGCTCCTCTATCTAAAATATAATTCTCAGAGACATCAAAGATGCTATAAGTATGAGTATAGATAATGTTTACAAGGCCTTCTGTAGTAATATCTTTTATATATAAAATGTACAGAATATATTTGATTAAGATATCAACTAAGACAAAAATTGCATCATAGGTCTTGTCTAGCCAGGGGATGGCTAAGAGGCCAGTGATGAAGTTCATAGTGATGAGTTGCTATAAATTGATTGATATTAAAATTAAGTCAAGTTTGTCATACTGTTTATGACAATGCACTTTCACCCTCTGGCAAGTATCACAAGTATGATCATGTTTAGTGATATTCTAGATAAGATCATGCTAATAGTACTACTTTAAACACACTCAATGAACTGTTTTATATCAAAATGACCCTCTTATAGATCATTATAATTGATATAAATTATCTCTTTGATTAGTACTTGTTGTAGCAAAACATAGACTCTATTGTTTGTCTGAAGTAGACTGTATTTTGAGATGATTCAGAATATGTCACTACTCAAGATTGTATCTTTATCTCTTATTTCTTGCTTCTTTACTATTGTAAAGAAGTCTGAGTTCTATGCTTTAATAAGAAAAGAGGTAAGAGATTCTGATATATCTGTAAATGATGATTTAAAGACTGTAGCAGTATTAATTAGCAGTCTATAAATATCTTAATTTTTAAAATATCTTTTTAAAATTAGAGTTTTCTCTTTTATAAGTTTTTTGATCAGCATATTGAGTAATTTTAATAAGTGTAATATGAGCTTGTAAGTGAGTATTTGATGTAGTGATAACAGAGAATCTGCACTTAGAGTGAGATTTGAGAGAGGTTCAGAGCTCAGAGTGTTGAGATTAAGAGAATTCATACAAAGTGTATGCTATTAATTATAGACCTATATGTAGTTAACAAGAATTGTAAGTTTTTTATAAGAGTTAAATTTTTAATTCTATTTGACACTATGATAAAGCTTCTGTTGCAAGATAGAAAGCATGATTTCATCATGAAAAGAGTCAATATAATCTGCACAGTAACTGAATTCATCAGCTGGATTTTATTTATCTGAGTAGTGATGCAGAATGAAGTCATATGCTGATAGTACTTCTGCTCATCTAGACTGACATTGATTCAGTGTTTTAGTTGTTATAAAATACTAAAAATTGACATGATCAGAATAGACACAGATTGAATATTGACTTTCTTTCAGATAATAACATCAATTTTCACATGTAAAAGCACTCATATCTAGTGATTGTAAAAAATGTGATAAATAAAATAATATACTAAGTATAATAATTCTATTATTTTTATAAATTTAATTAATTTCTAGAATAAAGTAACTGTTACATATATTCAGAATAAAAAAATATGAAAGTTAATTTAATATGACTTTGCTTATAAAATAAACATTTGTGTAAATTATATAAAATATATTTCATTTGAAGTTCAGTCATTAAAACTGATATCAAGTCTTTAATCTACAGAATGCTTTTCAAAATATCTCTTTAACAGATTTCAATCTTTAAGAATAATATATCATAATAGAGTTTATTCTGATACGATAACTGATATAATCATAATAATTTATATCATAGCTTAAGTAAAGTTAGAATAATAATAAGATAATAACTTCAATTCATTTATTTAATTAGACAGCTATAATAAGAATACTAAACTGAGAATTAGAATAAAGAATGAATAATTAGTCAAATATATAAAGATAATTGAGAATTAAATCAGATCAACATAAGTAACTGAATATAATTAAAATCAAAATGAATCAATTCTGAGAGTATAATAAAGTGAATCAATTTTAATTTATATACAAGTAGCTATACTATAACATTATCCCCTGGTTTAAAAGAGTGTTTGCTTTTAATCAGCTACATTAAAAGCAAGAAAAGAGCAAAATAAAAATTCATCAAGCTTATCAGTAGGCTCATTGCCTTGATTATTATTCATTAAATTCTTATAGATTTTCTTTTATATACAACTAACATTACAGTTATTATCAAATTCTTGTTTAGAAACTCAGATTCTTTTAATAGTTTAATAGTGATAATGTTTAAAAGAATATGAATAAAAATAATAGTTTTTAACTCAATGATTATGAGATTCACAGTATATATAATAGCCGTTTTAACAGAATTTATCTCATTGAGAGAGTGAAATTGACAGAGTATATAATAAAAAATCATCTAGAAGATCAAAAGCATTAATTTGAATCTAATTAAAATTCATAAAGTTATCATATTCATGATGATCAGAGCGATGAAAATAATTAAAGTAAGCTTATGATGTGAATAAATATGAAGAACTAGAAGCTAATTGCTAAACAACGCGTAAGAATTCCTTGTAAATCTGAGAAAAATTTAATTGCTAAGCTAAATAGTTGTGAATTGATACAGAGATCTTAGTAGAATTAAGATATTTTTAAAAAATCTAGCCTTCTGAGAATACATTCAACTTAATAATATAGACTGTTAAGAATTTGATTAAAATATGGCAGAGAAGACTTCAGACAGATTAAAATTAATAGTGAGATTGAGAGCTATTGATTTTGATAAAGCTCTTTGATAGCATTTCTAAATTTCTTATGAAGAACATCAAAAGAAGCTTCTAAAATATAGATAAAAATGATAAAAATTAATAAAGGTTATGAGCATTCAGCACAATCACAACTACTAAGGAGCTCATACAGATACAGATATAAATATAGATATAGATATAGATATAGATATAAAAATAGATATAGATATAGACATAGATTTGAATTTGAGCATTCAGTATAGTTACAACTACTGAGAAGCTCATATAGATATAAATATATAAATATAAACCTGCTATTCAATCTCCAGGGCTTTTTAATAAAGAGAAGTTTAATATTATATCATGACTCAATTAGAGTCAGAATGATAACAAGATAATAGCTTTAATTTATCTATCTAACTAGGCAGATATGATGAGAATACTAAACTGAAAATTAAAATGAAGAATAAATAAGCAGCTGAATATATATAGATAATTGAGAATCAGATCAGATCAATATAAGCAACTAAATATAATTGAGATTAAAATAAATCAATCTTGAGAGTGTAGTAAAGTAAATTAATCTTAATTCATATACAAGCAGCTATGCTGCAATAGTTTATTTTTAATTTTCAGACTATAGCAGCTTAGTTTAATCATAGCACTCACTATTAGTAATGATTTTAGTAGTTGCAAAGAGTTTTATTGTAAAATCAGTCTTATCAAAATTATATATATGTTCTAAAAGAATTTCATACTCAGTAATTATATTTTTTAAAATCTTAAATCAGCTCTGAATAATCTTTATATTTTTACATTTAGCCTGATCATGATTATAGTGTCTGAAATAGCAGCTTTAAAGCTCTGTATAATATTTAATCAATTTTGAAATTCAGTTCTTGCTGACTTAGAGAGGAATAATAATAATATATTATAAAATAAGAAAATAATTAATTATATTCTTAATAAATACTGACTAAAAGAGAAATTCTCATTTAGCTAAATTCAACACTCATTAAACTAGTCTATTCTATTTAGCAGAAGATAATATATATGATTTTATATATAAAATCACATATGCAAATTGATTATAAAGTTGATAGATAAGAGTTAAATATAACATATTAAATAATCTTACAGCTTTGCAAATTGAGAATATTTCTTGCTTTTTAATAATATTTATTTACAAGTTTAAATTTTTTCTCTTACTTTGAAGAATTTAAAGTTTTTTTTATTATAAATTAATAGTATAATTATATATTAAAATAAATAAATAGTTAAATTAAAAAATATTTTAAATTAATGATTCATTCAATATGATGACTTTCTTAGTGTGAAATTATATTAGTAAATATACTTTTAATAATAGTATAAATCACTATTTAAATAAATTTTAGTTGAATTATTAATTCTATAGTTTTTTATTTCTTTTATTATTATTATTATTTTAACTACATTCTACTAAGAAAATAGTAATTATAATTATCATCATTAAATATATATTCTATATGAGTATTGAAAAATAGATTAAATTAATAAAATTTAACAATTGCAAAAGTTATAAAAAAATAATTATTAAAATTAAAATTTTAAATATATTCTCATCAGTTAAAATTTAAAGAATTTAAAAAATATTTAAAAGATAAAAAATTAGTTATAATAAAAATAATGAAGTTAATTTACTTTTAAAAATATAATTATATTATAGAATAAAATTTTATTAAATTTATTTTATTATTACTAAATTCAAGAAATTGAGAGCAAGTTAATATAGTAAAAGCTTATAGAAGAATCTCTATAATTTTAAAAAATTATCTTACTAAAATATATATTTTTTTTAAAAAATGATTTATAAGTTAAAATATTCTATATAATTTTATTTCCTTCATATATTATTAAAGATTCAGAAATGAGTTAAGAACTTCATTAAATACAGAGTGTAAAGATAAATAAGATGATCTATAGATCAAATGAAGCAAGCAGTCACTGATTTTGACAAGATAATTCTTGAATTGACTGTTGGAGCGCAAAACAGGTCTTATAACCTGATAAAGTGGTAGTCTTAGTTCGATTACTACTCTATATGGTGGAAAATAGGTGACGTGACAGAAGGGTCAGACAAATTCATCGCCTGAAGTTACTAGTTCTGGGCGTCAAACAAACAAATTCAATAGACTCCAGTAAGCCTAAATCCAGGACTGTTCCTTGCATGATGCACACTAGATCCTGTGAGAGGCTCGAAGGCGGATTTTGGGGTGAATCAAAATAATTATCTGGAACACTGGAATCGATGCTATCTAGGCGGCCTCTCTAGTATGTTTAACAACCAAAATATTATAAATGGATGGATTGATGGAGCACTCTTTGACTTTTCAGCCCTTCATTTAACAATATCCTCAACAAATATCGCTCTTCCGCTGTTGAACTTATTTCAGTGCTTGGGAAAATCGTCATTCCGCAGCCTAGCATGCGTCCCTTCAAGCCAGTAAGTTCGGCCTGAATAGGGTGCTTTGTTTGTTTTTACTTTTACTTTTATTGTATTGTTTTTATATTATTTTTGGACTCGCACGCCGCAGAAAAATCTCTTTCAGGTGCTGTTTGTTCGGTGCCTTGCCAAAATCTCTGGCTTTGTCGCTGTGCTTGCTGCTTGATCTTGGGATAATTACCGCTTTATGACTCTGGCGAAATATTTGCCTTCCGCATGGCTTCTTTTGGATGCGCAGTACCAAACAATCATCAAGGTTATCGTCCCCGCAGCATTGACAATCATCATCAAACATTAATATAAAACAGCTTCCCACCCGAACCATCTTTCTTCTTCCCTAGTCTTCAGACCTGCCGATTAGATAACCAAGCCCCTTAATAACTTCAAAATCATCTTTTTTTTATATCTCCGCTTCACCAGTATCAGGCTCCCACTATTGGTCATCCACCAGACTACTTTCTTGAAGATATCTTACCATATAAAAGCTCCTCGTCTGCTCTTTCAAATTTTCCAAAGCAATATCTCTCTCCAAGACGTTACTGCCTCTACTGGTCACTGTGATATTCTCTTCGCGTCAAGTCATTCCAACTCACCATCGCTTTTGTTCTTTTCCATTTACCCCACTACCTCATATCCCTACCTCCCACTGCCACTATCATGCCACACAAAGTCATCGATTCATATACCTCCAGCACGACGCTAAGTCAGGACGGCAAAAGTGTCAAAATCCACAATGTATCCTACGTCCCACAAGGTAAGCTTTCTTCCAATTCCAAAGTTGACGACAATCTCTCTTCAACTTCTCTCTCCGAGAGTCTCAATACCCCGCGTCCACTTCACAGCTCGCTAACGAAAGGCCTTATTCACAACAGTAGCACCCCAAACAGTGCAATCCTCCAAGCGGTCGGGCAATGTAGTGGTTCACAACCACGGAAGCCGCACTTACAACGAGATGAGGCGTTCCGATTGGGAGGCTGCGCGATGGAAATAGACAGCCACTACTCCAGCTGTAGGCGACAGACAAAGTAGATTGACGCTCTTTTCACCTCGACGAAAGTGAGGATGGCGGGGGATAAACTGCTCCTTTGAGTCCTGGTAACTCGGTGGGCAATTCTCACTCTCTCCAAAAAAGTCTACAAGGGGGGAAGTGAGGCGCAATTGGCAAACAAACATTCTCCACACCAATAACCCTTCCACATAACGCGTGGAATGACGATCAGGCTGAGTAAACGACTGCGCTCACTATTCATCGCTAGCCTTCTCCTTCACATCTACGTGCTGATACGCGATGATATCCTGATCCGAATTGACGCACCGAAAATGACTTCACTCCACCTACAGCCTGATCGCATGGCCCTTTACAACTACTTCAATATCAGTTCTGAGATATTTTCTTAGGTGCATTTTGCCGTTTTGTCATGTATACCAACATCTTAACATATTGGCACCCTTTTTCTTCCTTGTATCAGCATTCATCCGGTATCACATATCTGTATTAATTCCTCTCTATACCCTCTATCTATCCGTGTACAATTACTAAGGATTTCTATTCTTCCCCCATCTCTCTCCCTCCCTTTTTTTATTTTTATTTTTTTCTATCACACACACTTGGCATTTCTACTCTCCCTGCTTCGCCCCTGTCATCTTAGGGACAAACATCTTCCTCAACTCCACTGCTGGCTCACCTTCTGATCTGAAGATGAGACCTTTTGAACCCACAAGCTGAGCTGGGAGGGAGTTGTCTCATGACCACACATCTTGGGTTCCTTTTTTGTTGTTTCTTTTTACCTTTCTGTATTTTTTTGCTGTCATTTCTCTCATTTTTGTTTCCGCACCTTGCTAGGTTTGTCATCAGTGTGGGTATAAACATACTGAGTAGGACAGCTTTTGAAAGTTGGCATAGAATCTCTATATTTCTACTCTTAAATTTTTTTCATTTTTTTTTCCAGAGATTAATTTCATATTCTTTTCTCTTGCATTATTTAAACTTTGTATTTGAATGATATTTACTGAAAGATTATTTTATATCATTTTTTTATTTTTCACATGTAAACTAAATACAAAGTTTTGTTTTTTTCTTTTATTTCTTTCACTTAATTATCATCATACTTTGTGTTATTATGTATCATTAATTTTTTTATTTTTTTTCTTTTTTCTATTTTTTATTTTTAATAGAAGATATTATTTTTTATTACATTTTTCTCATATTTAAAGAAAAGAAAAAGTATAAAAATAAAATTAGACAAAATATAAATTATAATTAAAATTATTATTTTTATTTTAAGAAGTAAAAAATAGTATTAAAATAGAATATAAATTTTTTTAATATTAAAAATTTTTTTATTACATTTATATAATTTATATATAATATAAAAATTATTATTTTTTTATATTATCTTATATTTTTATATAATTTAATTAAAACTTTTAAATTATTTTTATTTTAATCTTAATTTAAATAATTTAATAAATATTTATAATTAATAATTATTATTTTTTTCTATAAAATATTAATTTAAAAATAATTATAATTTTTTTAATTTTTTTATTTTTTTATTAATTACTTTTTTTTAAAAAAATATTATTAATTGATATAATATAATTATAAATAAATAAGTTATTTTTACTTTATTAAATAATAAGAATATTTTTATATTTTAACTACTAAAAATTTAATTAATTATATTATAAATTATTTTTTATATTAAAAGTATATATATAATATATTTAATAAATTTATATATATTATATTATAATATTTTCTTTTATAGATTTAATTTAAATATAAATAAATAAAAATTTAATTATTAAATAAATAATTTATTTCAATAAATATTTAGATAATTTATAAAAAATAAATTTAAAAAAATTTATATATATATATTATTAAATAATTATTAAATAATTTTTATAAAATAATTACTAAACTATTATTATTATTGTTTTTATATAATATTAATTTCTATATCTTAGAAACTAAAATTATCATAACTCAATAAATAATAATATAATAGTTAAGTAAATGATACTATTATATTATTTTTTTAAAAACTTAAATATAATTTTATATATATAAATTATTATTTATTTTATCAGTTATATAAACTTAACTTATAATAATATCAATTTAATTTATAATTTTATTATTTTTAAATTTTATTCATATAATTAATTATATATTGTTAAATTTATTTTATTTAAATAATATATTACTGAGTATTTTCTTACTTAAATCTTTTATATTTAAAGAATATCATTAATAGTTATATTTAATCAAAAAATATTTAAAATTTATATTTATTAATAGTTAAAAAATATTATTTTAATTAACTTATTTATTAAAATTACTATTATATAATTTATTATTATTTATTTATTTATATATAATAAGCTAATAAAAGTATTATTACTTTATTAAAATTAAAATATATAAGAGGCTGAACCTCTAGATTCACTCTGACTGACTGACTCAGCCTAGTCATCATTTACATGTGTACATGTGATTATGCTGCATGTGCACATATGATCATGCTACATGAGCTTGCTTAAGCTCATGTTCTCATCTCATTCTTTTCTTCCCTTTCTCAAGCAATTCATTCTTGTTTTATAGGAGGACTAGTCTTTAGTTCTTAGAGCTTAATTCTCTACATTATGAATTACTTCATCTCTTTCATTAATAGATTACTAAGAGTCTTAATTCTGTATCATGAAGCTCAGCAAATGTGCTGACATACAACAGACTATTGAAAGTCTTAAATCATGCATCACAAAGTTCAGTGATAGCACTGGTATATGAATAGACTGATGACAGACTTGTACAATGAATACACAAATGAATTAACACAAAGCAATGAGCAAGAACACTCTCAACAGCTTTGAACAATAATGAATAATCTTTCTTCAACAGCAGAAACAGGTTCAGTGTGAGAACAGAGATTTAATAGCAGCTCAGCAAGCTAAAATAGCTAATCTATAACAAGCTTTGAACATCTCAACATTAACTCTCTGTCAATTGAATCTGCAATCACTTATTGCAGTCAGAAGATCAAAGACTAAGCTACTGAACTATGAGAAGTATGATGATTTTAATCTGAAGCACTACTCTCAATGAGAGCTAAAGCTTCAATCAAAACTTAAGATCAATGGGAAAGCTTTAGATAATAATGAGGAATGTACTTGGTATGTGTACTCAAGACTGAAAGAAATAACAGTAGCTTGAGTTTATCTCTGAGTTGAGAATAATAAAAACAAGATCAACTTCACAGTAGAGAACTTACTGAAGCAGACACATATGCTCTTTAGTGATTCTGCACAATAGAAAAAGACTATGCAAAAGCTCAACAATCTATAACAGAGTAGAAGAGCTCTCTTTGACTTTCTGTCTGAATTTAATCATCTACTGCTGGAAGCTGATGATCACAAATGAGATGATCACATTAAAAAGAGATATTTGAAATTCACTCTAAGCATGAAGCTGAGGGAAGGCATGATGAGTGTAAGAGAGTCATCTCTCTACAAGAATTACTGCAAGAAGCTTAGATTAGTTAATCATCAACTCTCTAAGCTTAAGACTTTAAGACAGTGATCTAAATGTCACAAAAGCAGATCTTCTTCAGATCATACAATATCTAATTCATACTCTTCTCTTTGTCATGCTGTCCTTGATTGATAAAATCAGTCTCAAGCTTTCACTGATGATCTGATGAATCTCTCTCCTGGTGCTGTGATCTCAAGTGCTCATCACATCAAATTGATAAATCAGACAGAGATTAATTGATGAAGAGAGCAAGACCTGTGCCTGAGATGTGAAGCCAGAGGTCATATGATTAAGAGCTGTCTGTTCAAATTTCTTAGATACTCTGTCACCCTCATAATAGCTAAAGTGATCTCCTAGCTAGTACTGGATGATGACAATGTGAATATGAGTGAGGATTTGAGAAAAGAGTAGTTCTAACTCAAAGACACTGAAAGAAGCAAAATATGAAGCTTATGAAGAAGCAATAAAGAAGATTTAAATCTAAGATGATATTCAAATCCTTCACTGTTAATGCTTTAGTAGATAATGCCTTTTCAACTAGAGCAATGATAGACAGTGAATATAATGTCTATAATCTTATTTCTCAATTCTACATTAACAAGCATAAGCTCCTGTACATTGAAATTCTTCCTGTTAAAATGACTGACTTTGAAGACTTCATGAGACTCTTCACAAGCATAATAACTAGCATTCAAATTGATATAGGCAGTCACATAACTGAACAGGCCTTTTTCTATGTGGTGAATGAGTTATATGGTCATGATATGTATCTAGGTGACCCCTGGCTGGCCCAGCAAAAGGTGACCATGATCCCTTATCAAAGAATTATGAGATTTGAAGAGAGTGACATAGAGATAGAGTCTAGTTCAAATGCAAAAGCTGATGTGATTTCCATCTCTGTCATAAGCTTCTCTAAGCTTGTGAGCACTCAAGAGAAGTAAAACATCAAGATCTTCACTGTCAGTTTGACTGACATTCAAAAGACTCTAAAAGTGAAATCAAAGATTGAACTTAGAGAAAAGCTACTTAAATATTATCATGAGTTTTTGATCATATTTGATAAGAAAGCTGTCAACACTCTACCCCCACTTCATGACTCATATAGAGATCATAGAATTAAACTGATTAAAAAGACTGATGATAGTATAGAACAACCTCTTTGAAACTTATTATATAATATATCTCAAGAGAAACTACTGACTTTGTGAAAGACTCTTACAGATTATATAGATAAGAATTTTATTAGAGTGAGCAACTCTTCTGCAGCCACCTCCGTACTATTTGCAAAGAAGTCTGAGAGTGAACTAAGATTCTGTGTAAACTATCAAGCTCTTAACAAAATCATCTAAAAGAATTGATATTCTCTATCATTAATCAGTAAGACTCTATAGTGAATTGAACAGGCTAAATAATTCACTAAGCTGGACATTATTGCAGCTTTTCATAAGATTTAAATCACAGAAGATTATGAGTGAATGACAGTCTTTAGAATCAGATACAGACTATTTGAGTTGCTGATCACACTCTTTGATTTGACCAATGCTCTGAGCATATTTCAAAAATATATCAACTGAGTATTACATGGATATCTGGATAACTTCTGCTCAGTCTATTTAGATGACATCTTGATATTTTCCTCAAGAAGCTTACAGGAGTATTGCAAGCATGTACAAAAGATGCTTATGCATCTACAGAAAGCAGGCCTGCAGGCAGATATTAGAAAGAGTGAGTTCAAGATAAACAGCACAAAATATTTTGAATTTATCATTGAAGTGAGCAAGGGTATACAAATGAATCTGAAGAAGATTAAAGCTATTTTGAAATGAATGACATCTACTACTCTTAATAGTGTATAAAGATTTTTAGACTTTGTCAATTTCTATAGATAATTCATCAGAGATTTCTCAAAGATTGCAATCTCACTGACAATTATTACATGCAAAAATTTTCCCTTCTTGTGAATGAGCAAGGCTGAGGAAGGTTGTAAGTATCTAATATCAATGTTTATCTCTGCTCCAATTCTGCTTTAATTTGACCCTGATCATGAAACTATATTGGAAATGAACTTCTCAGATTACATCTCAGAAAGAGTGCTGCTACAATATGATAATCAGAGCATTCTACACTCATGTGTCTTCTTCTCTCACAAGCATTCACCTGCAGAATGCAACTACAAGATTCATAATAAGAAGTTATTAATGATAATTGAGTGTTTAAAGAAATGAGACACTGAGCTATGAAGTGTAAAGGAATTCAAGATTCTCACAAATCATAAGAATCTAGAATACTTCATGACTACACACAAACTAAATGAAAGATAGCTATGTTGAATAGATATTCTCTATTAATTCAACTTCAGAATTGATTATCAGTCAGAGAAGTTGAACACTAGATCAGATGCTCTATCACAAAGAGAGCAGAACATGTCACAGAGTGCTGATGATGAGAGAATCAAGCAGAAACAAGCTCAACTACTTAAGTTTAATGTACTGGCATCTGAAATGGAATCAAGAGTAGCTGCTGCCAGTGTAGAACCTGAGATGTCTTTTCAAGCTCAGTGAAATGAGGTTCACAAAAATAATAAGATTCTGCAGTGTCTGGAGTAGACTCTTTAAGAGAAAAGATTCAGATTTTCTTCTGAACTCAGTATTAAGGCCTCTGTCTCTGAGTGCTCTTTAAATGAGAATAAGGAGCTTCTCTTTTGAGATCATAAGTGGGTACCAGACTCTGAACCTCTTTAAACTAGATTAGTGCATGAGGCTCATGACTCACTTCGTACTGACCATTCTGGGTGAGAGCAAATGGCAGAAGTTTTAAGACATGAGTTCTACTGATCAGATTATGCTGCTGATGTGAGAATGATCAGGAACTGCTATCTTTACAGATTAAACATTGCATGAAGAGATCAATGTCAGAGACTGATTAAGCCTCTCCTCATTTCTGAACACATATGGCAAGAGCTTTCTATGAACTTTATTATAGACTTATCAAGCTCTAAAGGATATACAAATATTATAGTTATAACATACAGACTGACCAAAAGAATTATATTAAAAGCAGTTAAGAAAACTGATATAAAGACAGTGACTAGAGTATTTCTTCATGACATCATCTCTCAATATAACATTTCTAAAGCAGTAGTGTCAGATTGAGGGTCAGCTTTCACAAGCATATTTTGAACTCAGATGTGTGAGAAATTAGACATTAAAAGATGACTCTTCACAGTCTATAACTCAGAGACTGATAGAGATACAGAGTGAATGAATCAGACTCTGAAAATCTATCTATGCAAGTATGTTAGCTTTCAACAGAATGACTGATGTGAATGACTCTCTCTGACAGAGCTGATCATCAATAATAGAGATACTGCCTCAATAGATATGAGCTTATTCTTTTTAACACATCTTTTTCATATCTTCTTCATTGATATAGCTGATACACTCTCTGTTGAAATATCACATAATCTCATTGAGTTTGCAGATGATTATATGAGGAAGATCTATGAAGTGTTGAAGTGAGCTCAAGTAAAAATTGACAGATGCTCAGCAATCTCAAGAGAACTACATGAATAGATGAAGAGACTCAGCTTCAAGCTTTTAATCTGGAGATAAGGTCTGGTTGAGCTTAGAGAACATAAAAACTAATCATCTGTGCAAGAAGCTAAACACAAATTATAATCAATATACTATGCTAGAAATGATAGAATTTCATGCTTACTGACTGAATGTCTCATCTGATATTCATAATGTCTTTAATGTAAAGCTTCTACATGTAGTGGCAACAGATCTCTTGCCTAGTCAGAGGCAAACTGACTGGCAGTGACTTACTATATAGATCTCAGAAGGACCTGAGTTTGAGATTGAGGAAATTTGAGATGAATGAACTTATCAGAGGAAAAAGCAATATCTTGTTAAATAAGTAGATTGAGCTGAGCCTACATGAAATGATGTAAGTTTTCTATAAGAAGTGAAGGCTTTGAACACTTGAGAGGCCTCTCAGCAGGCAAAATTAGATGTAAAAAGAGCTTTAAATAATCATAAAGACCTGCAACAAAGAGGGAGAAGAGAGGAATTATAAGAAGCTGAACCTTTAGATTCACTCTGGCTGGCTGACTCAGCCTAGTCATCATTTGCACATATATACATGATCATGCCACATGTGCGCACATGATCATGCTATGTGAGCTTGCTTAAGCTCATGTTCTCATCTCATTCTTTTCTTCCCTTTCCTAAGCAATTTATTCTTGTTATATAGTAGGACTAGCCTCTAGTTCTTAAAGCTTAACCCTCTACACTTACTAAAGCACTTGTCTTCATACTGCTTATCAAAGCACTTTAAAATTAGTATCTCCTAAAGAATCAACATTATCTCAAAATTCAGTATTTAGAATCAGTACAGATCAGCACTTCTCAATAATCAGTTCTTTAGCATCAGCACTTTCTGAAGAATAGAATCAATACTTCATGAAGATTCAGATCACCTTATTGCTAATTTCTCTTTATATGAAAGATTAGAGATAAAATCTATTGCTACTCATTTATATATATAAATATTTTGAATTCTCAAAGTTTCTTTAAGAGATTCAGTGATTAGCTACTATTCAATTCTATATATATATTTTATTTATTGCTATTCTTTTCTCTTCATAGCACTCACAGTGTCTATATATCTACTCTCTTATAATCTTTGTTATAGAGCTTTTCACGCTTTCTTTTGACACTCAGTACATTCATTTTAGTATTTCTACACTTTTTATTATGAACTAGTACACTGCACAATAGTATATACCATTTCTGATATAGACTATCAATATAATTACTTTAAATATTCAACAGATTATGATTTAAATAGCTTATTTTATTTATTTATTTTTTTTTTAAAAAAGAATATTTTATATATTATTTTTTTATTTTTTTTTATCTGAGATATAAAAAATATTGCATGAACTACATCACTAAAGTTTAGCAAGAATCTGATGAAAATTGAATATTTTAAAAGCTTTAATCATAAGAAAAAGATTAAATCAAGAAGAAATAATAGATATCTTCAAGAACATAAACTGTAGAATCATTGAATATTTTTGCAAGTAATAATATATGTTAGACTCAGCGCCGGGGCTAGGTTTATCCCTATCACGTGGTCACGCCTCTTATGGGACCTTGCGGATTGGCTGTAATTCAGTCACATGATCACATGAGCTGTTTATAATCTAAGCAGATCCTGACATCTCTTTTTTCTCATCAATTTTAGTATTTCATTATATAGCAGTTAGCAATGCAGAGAGCTTTCTTCTTATGCAGCTTACATTCACTTTCTAACATAATATTAAGATTTCCTCTTATCTTTCTACTTAGATTTCAGTGAAAAACTTAAATATTTCAGTTAAATTAGAATCTTCTAGTTGAAAATCTGATAATATATTTAATCAACTGCCAAAGACAACAGCTCAATCTGATATCAGAGAATCACTGCAGGCTCTCAATCTCTTGAAAGAGGTCAAAAGAACTGGCAATACATTCTAACAAGATCAACTGATTAATTATATATTTTAGTTGAGAAATTCAGAGATATAATTCATTTAGACAAGAATCATGTCTACAATGAGTTAGCAGCAATCTTCAACAGTATTTTTGATGATGAGAAAATACTGAGAGACACAGTCACATGCCTGTAGATGAAACAGAATGATGCTATAGCTTAGAGAGCTATCAAGTAGAATCAAATTAATAAGCTTATCATAGAATGTGATGAGTTTAGTCACATTTTGATTCAAATGACAGTTAGCAATCAAGCAACAAGTCAAGATACTACTTTCTCAGAGAACACAAGAATATCTATCATGATTAATGATTCAAAACATCTCACTGATGATAAGAAGTCAAAGTTTGAGCACCAACTCTTTCATATAAGGAACAATCTCTGAGAGAATGCTAATTACTACTCTACAGAACACATAAAGGTTATATATATTGAGAACTGAACAGATGAAGACACAGTATGTCATATTACACTCTGTATAAAAGAGAATCACTATGAGTAATATTAAACTACAGAGGAGATATTTGAGCATCTTAAGTTAATATATGAGAATGCTAATAAGCTGCAAAATATTAAGAGTGAGTATTACAAGCTGATTATACATAATGAAAATAATTATCATAAATCTGTTATAAAATTCTTATATCCGATGAGTGAGGTCAAGATTATCAAAGAGGACTATAAAATAGACATTAATGATAAGCTGTTTTTTGACTTTCAGAAAATGATAGCAGTAGTCAATATGATCATCAATACACACACTGAGTTTCAGAAGATCTGTACTCAGGAAGTTCACATTTATTAGATAATCAATATCAGTCAGAAGTCAAAAAGCTTATGAGAAAATGAATTTAATACTTTCAAGCCAAATGTCTCATGAGCTCTTAATAGTCAAACTCTTTCTGACATCTCTGCTATAAAATTCTTTATCATAAAAGAAATTATGAGTATCTGTTTAGATATTAAGTGCTACTACTGCAAGAAAAAATATCATATTATGAGAAACTGTCTTATAAAACAGAGATTTTAACAAATAATAACTGAGCTCACAGAGAATGATGCTCTTAGACTTTCAGCAGATTTGAGAAAAAAGTAAGTCTGAGAGAAAACTTCATTTCAAATAATTCAATAGTCTATGAAAGATTTGAAATAAAGAACATAATTAAGAAAAAAACTTTAATATATTGATCAAGTTAGTTTATAATGAAATTATTACTTTTATAAATTCTCTTGCTAATACTGAAGTGAATAATGTGAATTTTATTGACATTTAATATGTTATAGAACTGATGAGATTCTTCAATAGAAAGTTTCAAAAACTTTTATTCAAATGTCATATAAAGAGATACAATGATATCTATGATAAAATGATAAACTATACATTGATTTTAAATCTTTTTATGAATAATCAGAGATTTTAGAATGTTTCTCTCCTAATAATAGATCTGAGCTAGCACTTTGTCATTCTGAGACAAGTGATTGACAATATAAAATATATGATTTAATATAAAAAATCAATATTTAATTTGATCAAATAAATAGTCTATCTTTAAATAGATGATAAAATTAGCATTGAAGATATTATCTCAGTCAATATTAAAGTACTCAGACTCTAAGTCTGAGCATCAGATAAATGAAGAATAAGAAGAGATCAAATTGAACAAGAAGATCAGACAGGAGCATCAGACTCAGCTCTATAGATTGAAAGGAATCAGCTTAGTCATGATATCTAAGATGAGATAGAGACTAGCCTGAAAGAAGACAGTATCACAAGTGATGAATATGAACTTCATTAAGACTGCTTTCTTTCATAATTATATGAAGAACAAAAACTTAACAGTCTTCATAACCAGCTTATAAGAAATTAATAGATAGCTTTAGAAAAAGTAAAGTTTAGTAAAAGCTGAGAATAAGTCTAATGAGAAGCTGATCAGCAACTTATCAGAATGATTGAAAGACTAAGAGAACTACTTCTCAAAGAAAGTATCAAATGAACTATCCTTTCTATAAAAGAATACTGGTTTTAAAATAAAGCTTTAGTCTAATGTTGATCTTATTTAAAGCATTGAACATGCACCTCTATACAAGATAAATCTAAAGGAACTAAAGGCAGTGAAGATATATCTTAAAGTCAATCTAGCAAAAAAAATTCATTATCTCAAGTTCAGTCTTCTACATCTTTTTAATTCCGATTGTTTATAGTAGAAAAAATTTATAATTTTGTGTTGACTCTTATAAGCTGAATGCTATAATTAAATGAAATCAGTATTTCTTACCTCTAATAGATGAACTGATAGACTGACTTAATAAAGCAAAATACTTTATAAAGTTGATCATTCAGCAGAGATTTTATTGTATTTAAATAAACTCTGAGTCTGAGAATTTGATCATCTTTAGAACTTACTATAGAATCTATAATTATCAAATGATTTTCTTTGATCTTATAAATATCTCTGTCTATTTTCAATGATTTATTAATAGTATTTTCTTTAACTATCTGAACAAGTTTATGACAGTATTTATAAACAATGTTTTAATCTATAACAAGAATCTGAAGTAGCATAAACAGTAGATAAATTCAGTTCTAGACTGACTAAAGATAGCTCATTTGCAAGTCAGTATTCAGAAATACAAGTTTACAGTTCAGAGGACAAAATACTTAGAGTTTATCATCAGTACAGAAGGAATTGAAACAGAATCAGAGAAGACAACTGTTATTATAAGATGATATATTCTCATCATAGTTAAAGAAGTTCAATCATTTCTAAAATATAATAATTTCTACTGACAATTTATAAAGAACTACAGCTAAATTACAAAATTACTATATCAGTTAATGAAGAAGACTACTTTATTTGTATAAATATCAGAATGCAAATCAGTCTTTGAAAAACTGAAGAGACAGTTGATGAAGACTTCAACACTGCATTACTATAACTATAATTGAGAGACTTATATTAAGACTGATGTCTCTAACAGAGTAGTGACTGGAATACTAAGTTAAAGATTTAAAAATGATCTTTGACATTCAGTAGTCTTCTATTCAAAGTCAATGAATAATAAAAAGATTAATTATGAAGTTTATGATAAGAAAATGCTAACAGTGGTCTGAGTTTTACAAGAATGACATACAGAGCTTGAGAGACAACAGTAAAAGAAATGATTTAAAATTCTCACTAATTATCATATACTGAAATACTTCATGATTATCAAAAAGCTAAATGTATATCAAGTCTGCTGAGTAGAGTTTCTTTTTCATTTCTATTTTGAGATCAAGTATTGATCAGGCAAGGTCAACCTGCTAGTAGACACATTGAGCAGATCTGAGTAGATTAGAAGACAACAGAACAGTCATATGCAGATTCTTCTAGAATCAGAGATTTTTGACTCTCAGATCACTTCTTCTACAGATATTGCTAGTATCAACTTCTCAGAGAAAAAGAATATTGCTAAGCACATAATATCTTTAAATAAAATAATCATCTCAATTGAACTTCTGCAGCGGCAGACAGATAATAAAAATAATCTCTATACAATAAAAGATAAGGTGCTACAATACAACAGAAGACTAGTAATATATATTCAGAAAATAAAAACTCTGATAGCTAAGCTACTATATAAAATTTATAATCAAGCTTCAACAACATATTCTAAAGAATGAAAGACTCTAACTTTAATACAATCATACTATTGATGAGTCATCTGATGAACAGATGCTCTGCACTATATTCAGAACTGTCATATGTGCCAGATCAGTAAAATCTCAAAAGATAAGATTTCTGATTTGCTAAAAAAATTTTTAATCAATATCAAAATAGATATGACAGCATATCACTATGAACTTTATAAATATATCAAAAAGCAAAACAGATTATAATATCATTTTGATTATAGTATATCAGTTAAGCAAAAAGATAACTTTTATTTCAATCATTCAGTGAGTTATAGCTCAGAAACTAATTTAACTATTCATTCAATTCTACTATTCATATAATAAAGTATCTGACTCAATTATCTCTGACTGAAACCTTTAGTTCTTATCAAGCTTTTGAAATATGTTTACATAGACTCTGAGCATAAAACTGAAAATCTCAACAGTGCATCATACACAAATAGATAAATAGATAGAAGTGATGAATTAATATATTGTCATCTGTCTTCATCTCTATGTCAGTTACTATCAAGATAGCTGAAATAAGTGACTGCTTATTATAGATTATATCTCTGCAGCTATTTCAAATACTTTCATAAAAATCTTCTTCTTTCTCACAGTTAATAATTATAAATCTCAGATGTTATTTAATTGACAATCACTGATAAAAAAATTAAATACAAATAAGAAAAAAAATTAAGAAGTAGCAAAAAGCTTCATTTACTGAATGAAAGAGATCTGAAATCAAATAAGTAAAGATATAAAAATAACACAGAAATAGATGAAGAAATAGACTGATAAATATCACTGAGAGTCTGACTTTATAGTAGAAGATTTTATTTATCTAATATTGAGATCATACAAAATAAATTGATCAAGCTGTAAACTAGCAGAGCAAAATACTGATCTTTTCATAATTCTGAAGAAAATAAACAATGTCTACAAATTGAATCTTTCTGCAATAATGAAGATTCATTCAATCTTCTTCTTAGATAAGCTATATAAGAATCTCAGAGACTATCTACTTAATCAAACTGTTAGATCATTAGACTTAATATAAATATATATAGAGAATGAATGAGAGATAGATTATATACTGACTAGTTGAATAAGCTGAGACAAGCTGTAGTATCAAATATACTGAGACAAATTTGATGAGAATTCTTTATAATATTTTATCTGCAACTTTAAAAAATCATTTTACACAATATAAGATTTTCATGAGGTCAATGTCACTAAAGTCAGATCACTGAAACATCTAAATAAATGAGTAAGAATATGAGAGACAAGCAGTTATCTGAAAAATAAAGATGATGATGATCTTTTAACATAAGAGCATGTCTACTTCTATATTAAAAAAGGATGGTAAACTCAGCACTGGGGCTAGATTTGTCCCTATTAATGACTACACCCTTTATGGGACTTAGCGGATTGGCTGTAATCTAGTCACATGACTATATAGGCTGTTTATAATCTGAGCAGACCCTGACATCTCTTTTTCCTCACTAATTTTAGTATTTTGTTATATAGCAGTTAGCAACACAGAGAGCTTCCTTCTTATGCAGCTCGCATTCACTCTCTAATAATATAAATAAAGAGGAATATAATATATTTATCTCTAAGTCTAAAGAAAAAACTGATCAAAAATATAAAATTAATATAAATAAAAATAATATAAATATAATATAAATGATGATAAAATATATAAAAAAATAGAATAAACAGATAGAAATGCTCATACAAAAAGTAGAGAAAAACTCAGATTTTTTATCAAATACTACTATGAATTCTATTAAAAATAAAGTTGATAAATTTCACAAAAATATAAAGATTAAGTTGAAAAGAAAGCATATAGTTATTCTCACTGAAGTCAACTATTTGAAATAAAAGAGCTTTATTTTCATAGATGCTTATTTGATTCAAGAAAAATATATTCTCAATAAATAACAAACAGTATCTTCTACTATAATTTCTTTAAAAATTGAGCTTTAAAATAAAAAAAAATAAACTTTTTTATACAAGAATTTTTTAATATTTGAATATAACTGTACATGACTCTCCGAGATTACTGAATGAAGATTTCTTTTTTGCAGTAACTATATGAAAGAATTTTATTCAATATTATACTATATATCATACAAAAGAATATTTTCAAATCACTAAGAAATTAAAATATTTATAGCTTAAAACAATGATTTTCATATCTATTTTATAACTTTTCAAAATATAAAGGCAAAACTTGTATCTTTAGATGAAAATTAAGCTGAGAATATCTATCATAATCTATTAATATTAAAATGAAAAGACTAACAACATAAATTTATTAGAATAAAACTGAATAATTTCTATATCATTAAGCAGAGCTCTATTCAGAATCTAAATCTTGATGAATTGATGAATCAGTTGACTACTCATGTCACTATCACTATAACTCATTTCAACTCGTTTGCTGTAAATGTTATCATTGAATGATTTGATGAATGTTAATGCTACTACTGTGAGAATATAAAGTATATTATCAAATACTACTGATTTAAAAACTCAAATCTTACAAGCACTGAATGACAGAAACATAATAAGAAGCATATTGAGATATTGAAAAATAAAGATAGAAATAAAAGCAAAGATAGAAATATAAAAAATCTATTTGCAAGTCAGTCAACTTAAATATTCTTTGTAATAATTTCTTTAAATATTGAAAAATTTTTGAAAAGTTAGTCAGATTATGAGTGAAATAAGAAAAGGATTTGATGAATACAGCAAGTGGAAGACAAGATAGATTGACAGAGAAGATGAATATGATTGATTTGAGCAGGATAGTAGCTAGTCTGTACAGTAGCTAGTCTGAGGGGGAGGTGTTGGAGCCTAGACTTCCTATTATGGACTAGCGCACCGCACAGTAGTATATAGCATCCCTGAGATAGGCTACCAATAACTTTAGACGTCTAACATAAATATATATAGGTGCACGTGACCTCGGGTAGCAGGGGAATCCTCCAACATTAACTACCGGATACAAATCTTCTTGCTTCTCTAATAAGTTAATTGTGTCACAGCATTGCTTTGTCAAGATAGTCAGACACTTCTGCATTGAGGAGATTCCTCATAAAATAACTTCCCCAGTGGTTCACTTGCTTATATCTACAGTATCAATACTGCACTGCATTCTTAAATCACTCACCATGGTTATCCATCCGATCCTCCATGTTGAAGGGACCCTGACGCAACAGCAGGTGTGGGACATATCCGTCTGGTCCCAGCAGACATCCCAATCTATTCACGGTGTCAGTGCATTCCCCAATGATGATGGAGCATCTTCCACCTCCAGATTGCTTGGAACCTCCGCGTCTCTTACCATTCCTCTCGATGACGAGCACCATGCGCACAACAGCTTGCCGATTCGCGGGAAGACAGCTACCAATGGCGAGGATAACGCCCCCGTTGCCTCTGCCACATATCATCGTAGGGAACCTCTCTGCCGTGACAGTCTGAAAAGACGGGATGCACTCCTGAAAGGCAAGGAAGGCAGCCGTCGTAGACAGCGCTGGGAAAATGGTATGTAGAGACACCTATAATCATACAAACCCAAAAAGGAACCCCGGGTCCATCCAACTGCTGCGCGTAACTGCGACCTTAGCCGCCGGCTGTGTGGAAGAAACCACTCTGACGCACACTGCCATTTATATCCCTTGCATACCGTGTCTATGATGGTCTATGCAAGTCAATAGCCGATCCGTTCAGTTGTGGAGCTGACGAACTCGTGTTTATATATTTATTTCCTTTTGCCAGACCGCCTTCTCAATAATCCTTGGGCTCAACCGCCATCTGCAATCGATTGGCAGGTCCAGCCTACCTACCCGCGCCGGACGGTTCCATATTACCTAGCTCCGCTGTGGGACTCTCACTTTGCGGCCAAGGAGCACTCCAAAATTAGCGGTGGAACCCGCAAGGATAAGCAGGGGCCTAATTCGGATTTCCAGTCCCAAATTACCAAGGAGTTGCGGCTAAGATTAAAACATGCTCGGGCGGCCCGAGGATTGTTGCGCGATCTAGAGGAAGAGATTCGACGATTTGTCGGAAAGTATCACGAAAATCAGACTGTGGCGCAAGACGAGGTGTCGGAAGTTACACTTCCACAACTATCCCATGAAGAAAGACGGAAGCTTCAACAGGACGTAGGGAAGGAGAACCAGAACCAGAACCAGAACCAGAAGGCGGAAGCGAATTCCGATTCGGATGATGGTGAAGTCGTATTCGTGGGTAGAAAGGCGCAGATGCATAATAGGCGTAGCTGCACGGAGCGGTCGGAAAAATCCAGTAATCCGGAAATAGCCCGGGCCAAACAGAAGGATTCCGAGATGATGGTCTTCGAAAGCCTTGAAGAGGATCGGGCTGCCAGATTTGGGTTCGTCTGTTCTCTAATTTTTGAGATAAATTTTAGTTATATCAACTAATAATATCTAGCCGTTGGCTCGTCCACGCTCTCGCTTCATACTATGGTCTCCGCACCTGGTCTGTTATATTCGGCAATCCTGCTCGTCGGGAAGTATACGTTGGCATTGACCATCGTCCACCGCCTCTGAAGCAGCGTCAGGGCTCTCACTCTTCAACGATGCCTCATAGGAACATGTCCACGTCCACGGGGCATCATGCCACAAAGATCAAACCAGTGGGCATCCTCCCGCAGCCTTTGTGGGTAACTGTTGGTGCCTCTTGAGCATTGGCAACGCGCTAGAAGAGTTTGTCAAATGAGCAATAAGTCCGCCGTTGTGAGTTCGAGGAAAATTAGATGTTTTTCTCCTTTTTATTTCAAATAAATAAATAAATAAATAATAAAAACCTTTGTAGCATTCTAGCACTAGAATGTCATAACTCCACACAGATTTGTATGCATATGTTCCATGATGGGAAGAAACTCTTATATTTGCACTTTAGATTCCATGCAAGTTCAGATGACCCCAAAGGTGATACAGATACATCTGCTGGATATCTCCTTTTCCCCTTCTCAAGTACTTTGTGACGTTGATGTTTATTATGCATCTAAGATTTTTTGTGTTCAACCATGGCTTTAGCATTAATTCTATCTTTTCTTGATGTCAAAGAATTGAATTATCAATGCCGACTTTGTATTTGAAGTCGAGTTCAAAGCGATACCGCTGGAGAACCTCTCTTCTGGTATCCCCGCCCTCTAGAAGGGCGCCGTTCTCGTCTATGTACGTGTAGCTGTGATTCCACCAGTAGGCCATCGACCCATCTCCGGCGCAGAGTATCGACTGGTGGAGAAGGTGGAGACAGTGATCTATCAGGTTTGTTACTTTTTGCATCAATCTTATTTTCTTCCCTATTTTTCCCCCCCTCTTTTTTGCGGGGCATTGCGCAATGATCGTCACCCAAACGAAAACTGGCCAAAGTGCTTCGTAGGATACAAAAAGAACGACATAACTCACTTTTGTGAAAGTCGATATCACTCTTCGTCTCGTCCGGGAAGAACTCTTCCGGGTAGAAGGACTTGCGGATCCGGTTCAGACAATGCAATGTAGTTGATGGAACATGCCAATGCCATAAATGTATTTTCCCAGCTCAATGAAAGATTCTATCGATTCATTTAGTCGACTGGATATCTCCTTCGGAAGCTGGAGATCCCATCCGTGGCTTTTCGAGGTTGCGGGGTTTTCATTGATTAGTTGATGTTCAAGACAATTGGATTTGCCATTGATGAACGGTTCCGCTCCCTTCCCCTTTACCCCCCCGTGCGTTACGCTGCTGAAGTGGGAAAAGAGAAGAGGAGAAAGGTAGTCATACATGCCAGAGTCTCATTCCATACCTCTTCGACCTCGTCCGATGTTCCGGACTGAAATAGCTTTGACGGGGTGAAGCGCTTGTTCACATGTCGGACAAAACTATCTTCTCGTACTGCTGCTGGCATGGAAGTAATGGAAAAAGACAGCAACTTCCATGATAAGGAGGGGAGGTTGGGAATATAGAAGCAATTATATTCGTTTATACATACAGTAAGGCAGTGAGGGTGTTTCAATGGCACATTTATGCTGCATACCCATGGATGAGAGCTCCCGCTGTGACCCCAAAGCGATCAGGAGGAATATATTGAGCAAAGTAAGTGCGCTGGCAGAGATACCCCTGGCGTATCTCCATGTGTCTTCCGGGGCATCATATCCCTTTCGGTGTCCTCGTTAAGACAATGTTCTTCCTCTTCCACAGTATCACGACCGTTTGTCAACTGGATGATTTACGACATTCCCTGTTGGTAAAGCAGGAGAAGATGCCAACGTTACAGAAGATTCTGTTACGAGTTTCTTCGTGCATTTTCTGTGTCATTTTATCTCTTCTCGCCATTGTAATTCGATCGTACTATGCTCTCCACATGCTGCATAGGTACGGTGTGGTTCTGTAGTCAGCGTTTGCATCGCAAAATGTCGGTGGCTTTCTTGTTACTCAGATATGCAAGTCTGGGTATACAGCAATTCGTTTCCGGTGCTGTTGTGACAAATAAGAGCTTACTGCATAAGCGTGATTGGGTGCATACTGCATGTACATCTTTTTCTTCCTTCAATTTTCTTTTTCATGGACTTTTATCATCCTTAAATTCCAGGACACTCGTTATATCTCTCGTATACTATCAACCATACCATTCATTGACCAACGGAAGACCTCCGGGCACTATATTCCCGGAAAATGCAAGAAGCATTGGACTGGTTTGAAATAAATACGGGTAGTGCAATGATACTCAAGAGCAGCCAATTCGGGCGACATTCCACTCTTACGCAGAAAGGTGCGGGAAGAAGGTATGGAAGACTACCTACGTACCTTAGGTTACAGTTTGCATTCTACCGGTCAATTGGTATGATGTTTTGCGCGATAAAGCTATCAGCCATTCTATATTTATGTTCCCCGTTTAGCACTTGTTCCTCCACTTAATCGGACAAATCCCTTGCCATCAGACCTCATAACAGTGCTTCAAAACAGCTACACCCAACACTCCGATAATGACTATATTTTCCGTACTTACGCACGTACAAATCCTCTTCAAGCATACCATGCGGGTTATTTACACAATTGGGATCCTCTTCGTTGGTGTCATTGCAACAAGCACCGCGGCACCCATGGGTACCACAGATACCGTCGAATTGAACAAGCGCCTCCCGAAACTTGGCATGTGGGCGAGTCCTAAGGAAGAAGCCAGGTTCGCGGGTAACAGCGTCGCGGCATCTAGCAGCCCTGGGGAGAGATATCCAAAATTTGGCATGTGGGCAAGCCTTCAAGAAGAGTCGAAGTTCGCAGATTCCAAAGCTGTGGTTGGAAATCAACCTTAGAATGTAGCTCTCCGTACAGTGGTTGCTTGGTGGCTTGTGGGGAGAATCATTGAGTGCTGTAGTTGTTCGCTTGAAGTTGCGGAAATGGAAACATAGGTTCGAGGTTCGAGGTGTACGACAGGTTCTGGGGAAGAGTAGGCAACCCCTACGTGTCGTTACAAGTTCTTTCGTCTCAATCTCAGCTGTCGACATCGATTCTAACAGATAAATAAAGCATTTCCGTTGGCCACTCTCTTTATTCCGCCGCGCCACGCCGATGCTCACCGATCGGAATGGGTGCCATTCGCTATTTTTCATTTCTTGATGTTTGATTCTGGAACCCTTTTTAAGCTGTCTGTTTTGATCTGTCACCCGCTTTACATCTTTTGGCTCTTATTTTGTTGGATATGCGGGGAATGTTTTAGACGATGAGGGCCAATTGGCCTATAGTTATACACACCCCGCATATTCAACTATGTGTTAACCTTGTAAATATGGTTAAGGTCTAGATTTCCAACACTAGAAACAAAAATTTTTTCCCATTTTGTATCTCTGATAGCGTTCACATTGGTCCTAGGGGTGTTTCAATGCTGGATGAGAAGCAAAGGGGGAAGCAATACAGATCATCGACATCTAGTTACTCCAAAGATAACGAAAGAACCTTGGATAAAATACCCTGGGCTTGAACTTATTTGGCAAGACGATGATGGCAGACGATTTTTCAGAACATCTATTCCAGACATCTGGGCTTTATTGTTCTCTAAGTGACGGTGGCGAGCGGACCGGTGAACCGTCAGGAGAGGTCGCTGAATATGTAGGTGCTGCAGATTTGCGTAGATTTTAATTATGCGGTTCAATTCTGCTGCTTTCCGACTTCATTTTATTGTACAGTACACAATCCACATGTCCACAAATTCCAGGGGCAGAACTAGAAGCCCCCCGACAAGGATAAATGGAGGGGGGAGGACGTGTAAGAGTACAACAATAATTAGTTGAGAGAGAAGAAAAGTAACATCCGTTTAGAGACTGTAGGACGCATTTCCTGTTCAGAAAACTGAAAACAGAAAATATGTAGTATGCCGCAATATCGTACAAGATTGATCTGTATACCCCTGAGTAACATCCTGCCCAGGAACTGAAGGAAGTAACATAGCACAGAAAAAAATGCAGTCTCCTAACCCCTATTCTGGATTTATGTTTGTATATAAATGAAGATCATTCCACACCATCTACCAATCCTCTCCCATCAGTATGAACCATTCACACAATCAAAGACTTTAATAACTACTGCCTATCCGTCCGAGCACATGCGGCGTTGTCCACCAGACACTAGACCTTGATATCAACAAACTATCCCACTTTCTTTCACCGTCATCTCCGCCTTCATCTCCACATTCTATCTTCTCACAAAAGAACATCCAAACATGCAGCTCATCCATACTCTCGTCACTGTTTTCCTCAGCCTCGCTGCCACCTCCTTAGCAGCCCCGCAGTTACCACTTGAGCGCGTAGGCGGTACTGTGACAGGCCTTACCACTGCCAAAGGTGGATTGCTTGGTGCCAGTCTCCTGGCTAAAAGTCGACGCACAGAAAATATCGGTATAGATGGAGACAGTGAAAATGACAAACCATTTTTGAAAAGTAAGTAGATGGTATTATGGTTTTTATCTATTTATTTGAAGGGTGATGATGCTAAACAGCCAGAAGTACCAGTTCACCTCGTTTGAACTCGTATGGAGTGGGCGCAGAGGTTGTAGACATTTTTCTTTCCCTTGGTGATGGATAGTTGGTTTGCATTCAATATTGGTGGGCTCAGTTTCGGGGCTGTATAAGAGATAAAACGGGGGTGAGAAGGTTCTTTCGATGATTTTGGAGGATCGGAACATTGGGGAAGTGTTGATATGTTATGCATTTGGCATTTCAAAATACTTAGAAAGGCGAAAGACATAGCAATAATAATATACAGAGTGCCAATAACCCCTAAGTTACCTCGTTTGGCTCCCAGATAGGTAGATTATATTCCATGTCAGCAACAAGTATCAGGCTTACAGTAGCTAAATTCCTCTTAGAAAGGTGAAAATAACATTTCTATTGCTAATAAATATAACATCTTTAAAGTTATAGTTATAAAATATAATTATAAATTCAATTAATTATAAGATTATATAAATATATTTAAATAATAATTAATTAATTAATTAATTAGTTACTTAATTTCATGAAGATATTAGTAATACTTTCATTAGTTATTATAAAGTATTTTAGCTAAGATATAAATTATATAAAAAGGTATATAATTAAAGTATCAACTAACTAATAATATAATAATTTATAAATTGATTTACTTTACTTTAAAAAATTAATTTATTTTAATTCATAAGTATTTTTTTATATTCAATTATTTTATATTATAATTCTTAATTTAATATTTATATTATAATTATTTAATTATATATATAAATTAAAACTTTTATCTTATTATTATTTTGACTTAAACTGAGTTATAATATAATATTAAATATCTATTTCTTAAAAATTACTAAAAATTAAATAATAAATCTTATATTTTATTTATATTTATTTTTAATTAAGCTTTTTAATAATTATAATTATAATAAATATTTAGAACTTTGATTATATTTATATTTATAGCTATAATTATATATATATCTATATAATAATGTAGAACAGACTCTGTTCAAATTACTTAATAGTGTAAGATCACTATATTGAAAAGAATAATTATTATAACTCTATTATATTTAACTTAATATCTTTGATTTTCTACATGATTTTTATCACATACTTCATTAATTATGGTGTTATGTATAGTGTGAATCTAAAGATCATTAAGTTAAAAACTATCTATTTTAATCATATTTTTCTAAACTTTATTACTATCAAACTATCAAATAAATATTAATTTATAAGTAAGAATCTAATGATAACTCTCTTCATAATATATGAAAGAAAATCTTTAAGAATCTAATTACTGATGATCAAAGTGATTAGTCTATTGATAAACTTAATAGATTTTTTTTTACTTATTTCTTGCCTCTAACATAGCTGCTTGAGAGCATACACACTTTTAAATCAGAAGGTAATGTTACAGCGCAGTTGCTTATATATAAATTAATATTGATCTGTTTCAATCTGAATCATATTTAATTACTCAAATTGATTCACTTCAATTCTCAATCACTTTGCTTCAAAGATTGATCTAATCTTATTTTCAATTATTTTTATATATTTAACTGCTTATTTATTTTTCATTCTAATTCTAAGTTTAGTATTTTTATCACAAGTATTTAATTATATAAATTAAAACTAATATCTTGTTATCATTTTAACTCTAATTAAGTTATAACAAATATAAATTAAATTGATTTAATTTTTATATAAGATATAAAATATCACTTACTTTACTCTCATAGTCTTTTTAATAATATTTATATTAAAATTTTTAAATAATCTATAATATAAAAATAATATTATAAATAATAAACTTTTTTATATAAAGTAATAACTATTCTTTTTCAGAATTTATAAACTTCTTATGTCTGAAGATAAATTTATTATGAGAAATTTAAATATTATTAAAATATTAATATAATATTTTTTTTATTAATTCAATATTTTTAACAGTAGTAATATAATCTTTAATATTTTGAGTTATTAAATACATAATTAAAAGCTTAATTTGAGTCTTATTGACCGGCATTTGAACACATTGAAGATGGAAAAATATGAGTGCATTGAATTAACATGCATCTTATTGAGTGATTTGACTTATTATATTCTAAGTCACATTAATGATTATTACCACTGCTACTTAATCTGCATATATAACATATGAAATGCCTTTTAATACTCACATATAATAATTTATATATCAGAGCATACCTTAAAATCAATCTTAGCTTATGCTCTTCATCAAAATATACAGTCAACTTCAGGAACAATTTAGTGCCAGTGATATTTAACAGGCATTTCAACTTCCCAAGTGGTCATGAATACTTGACAAAAAACTAAAAAGGAAAAGAAAAGAAAAGAAAAAAATTGATTGGATGGAGAAACTCCTTCTGAATAAAAGATGACTCCAGATGAAACTGAAGACACCACTCAAAGATGTTTGTCACCATTTGTTGAAAGTCCCCAGTAAAATCTCCCCGTGGAAACTAGCGATGTCGTCGACATTCTGGAGATTCGCTGGACTCAACTGAATGAACTGGCCTGAGTGAGTTATTTACGCTCCTTCCTCTTCACCGATCCGAATGTTCCCTTCGCCTCCAACACCGTGAGCCCAGAACCCATCCATGTTTAGGGAACTACACACAATGTAAATATCACATCGGGTAGATGACAACCATGGTGAGCTTACTAGGCTGACATGCTATCGTGGGAAATGAGCAGCCAGTATCCGAAAAGCCCTTGCAGCAAAATATCCAAGACAGCATACGCAATGGTCTCCGCGTCAATACTCATGTGGCGGGCGTTGGAGGAAAAGGCCCAGATCCTGGACCAGTTTCAACATTAGCTCTCCTCGTAAACTAATTTTTCTTTACCATCTATAAGGTATTTACTTACACGGGGTATACTAGCAATACAACCAACACAAAGACGGACAAAGAGGAAAACAGCGTCTTTGTCCTGTTATCCCTTGCAGCTACGGCCCTGCGTCCATTGAACCCGACTTGATACGCAATCGTCAGATATGCCAAACAGGCAATCATATACTACGCCCATTTCCGGCTACTAGGACCTCCGTAAGCGCTGATGATACCCGCCACCACCATGACGAAATGCGCGGTGACAGACACCAAAAGGCTCGCTCCATGCATGTCAGACAAGAGGACCAAAATAACGAGAATTAACGGGAAAGTTAAACCCCAGTTCACGTATCGCACCCAGAATACCTCACGGTATACGTCTTGGAAGGTATCGGGGTCATTCTTGTGAGGTTCATGAAAGATAATATGGTTATATGACTTCCCACCACCTGTGTTCATGGCAAAATAAGTAATGAAAGATATGGTTGTGATCAAGGAGACAAGGACATGGAAAAGACGTTTTTGCTGTGCGAGGGAAGTCAGATACCTGTGACATTATATATCCTTTCTAAGGACAAGGATTATTTAGTTGGTTGGGGAAGGGGGGGACTTGAAACTTACAACAGGCACTCGAGCAGCAAGAAGATAGAATATAAGAGAGGACAGCAGAATTAAGATCGCAACCACCCTATAAGTGCCATTAGAAGATGCATTTTAACTTCCTTCACTGGATCAGATATCAGATACCATAATGTTCAATGTCCAGCACCGCCTATTTCTTGAAAGATGGGCTCATTCCCAGGAATAACAGTTCGCACAGGGCCGATAGTAGATGTGAGGGTTAAAGCATCAAAGTTATTTGAATCGATCATGATTGCTGCCAAAATGCTGTTATCTACTTTTCACAATAGAACATAGACCCCAAAATAAAAGAGCAAGATTACAGAGACAAATGGTAGACAAATAGTAGAAATTTAAATAACTATATAAGACAGGAGTTTGAATTTATATACAACTGCTCAGGCAAATTCATTAGATGGCGACTCAGTGAAAGCCGGATTTAAGATCATACTCGTCATTCAACCACAGGCTCATAGTTAAATATTTAACTAGTTAGTGATATGACGCTTTGGGGTACAGAGCATTTCCTTGGAAGAGGCTTCCGGATTGATATGGCATTTCGTCATCATTGAGCTGCTCTCCACCCTTTGGATCCAACAGGACGACAAGCTTCAAAAAAATGACAAACAAAACCTTGAAGCAGCTAGCAATAGTTAACTAATGGCTGAATGAGCTGAGTTGCAGCCAGGAAACCGTTAACTAGATAGCAACTGTGATAGGCATAACCTTACTATTCCACAGAGGAATATGTCAACATTCTGATGATTGTTGTACAGAGCCTCGAACATGCAGTAATCCAGTTTTTCAGTCATGAAAAGTGTTTTTAAAGTCCAGTTATTATTCATTAGTTAATGAGTTGAAATGCATTATGACGTTGCATATGTTGCTTGTAAAAAATTGGTTCTGAGCAAATTTTACACCTGATTACATATATTGTTGAATATTTAGTTAACTAATTAGTAGTTAATTGGCCTACCCCTGTGTGTGTGCATATCATAACAATTCATTTGATGAAGGGAGGAGTTTTTCAGACATTTATTGACAAAGAATGAAGAGATCTACCACATTGATGTCCCTCTTTGGACATATAGCAATGGTTTTCCTTATAGATACAAGGTGCGAGTGTATGAAACCGCCACATCAACGGGTTTTGGAGCTCAGTCCAATAGGTCTCTAGGTCGGTTATGCCGTTACGGATAACAACTGTACTTCTCCAAGCTGTAGCATAAAATATCACTGTTAGATAGATCATGGATTATGGAATACATTCCATTCAGAAAACACCAGGCCAGCTTAGTTACATTTATTATTTCGTGCATTCTACAGTGCTTCAGATACACTAACGATCTCAGGGAATATGCCTAGTTATCAAATCTATAATACAAATAGGACCGTCCACCTACAGTACAAACACGTCCCAAAAATATGACATCTATTATGGTAAATACATATATATTCTTTAGTTAGTTGTTGACAGAAGTCGTATCCATTCTCTCATCTCTCACCTCCAACAGTTCTCCCACAGCAACTACGCACCGGTGGCAAAGCGGATTGTCTTTTTTACACTCCAAGGGTACCGCATATCGCCAGCATCGCCCGCACTTATTCGCTTGGGGGGTATATATCCAAACACTTCCACTTTTGACATCACCAGGGAACTGGAAATCAGACCTGTATTTCCACGCAGAAGCCTCGACTTCAGGTGGGACTGGTGCATTATTGTATCCGACTGTGACTGAGGAAACAACAAAGAGGTCTTGTAATTCAGCGCCGAATTGTGCGAAGACTGGAGCCTCAGCCGCGCCGCAAGGGAGAGAGATGTACACAAACGACTGCAGAGATGAGCCCATTTCCTTCTTGTTACGTGCATTTTCTTGCATGGTGTTAATAGCCGTGTTAACGGCCATTAGCAACATGAAACTTTTTTCCAGTTCGTCATCTTGCCATTCTGCCGCCGGTTCGGTCATGACACGCTGCAAAGGGTGTGCGAATTCGGCCTTTATGGCTTCTGGTGTGTGTTCCCAGGACTCTTCGACGAGAAGCGGAACCACCGGGCCCAGAATCACCTGGAAATGGTAATATATGTGGCAGAGTGTAGTCTGTGCAGCTCTCCTGCTCAAACTGTTTACCGAATCAGCGTACAAGCGATCTTTGAGAGATTCGATGTAGAAGGCGGAAAACTCCAAATTGGCCCATTTGTTGATGGCAGTGACTGCCTTGTAGAATTCGAAATTTAAATACGCATCTTGACACGTATTTACTAGGTTCCGGAGTTGGAGGAGGGCAATCTTATCAATGACATGTAATGACTCATAAGGGATCGCAGATTTTGGATCGAAGTCTTGCAGCGATCCAAGAAGCAGCCTGAAGGTCATGCGATACTTGTGAAGGCTGGTGTTGACGGCCTTCAGGACCGGCTCGCCGATAATTATGTCCTTGGTGTAATCACTGCTCGCGACCCATAGCCTGAGCGAGTCAGGTCCTAAGGCATCATATAGAGGCACCTTCGGCTCCTCCTTCCGCCCCTGATATTTTTGTAATTTTAGCGGAGGAAGAAGCGTGCCGTCGATGATTTGATTTGGATGAATCACGTTCCCGATCGACTTACTCATCTTCCGAGAATTTTTGTCAAGGGTAAATCCATGGGTGATGAGGGTTTTGAACGGCGCACGAACAAGAGAGCTGGGTTTTCCCAGGGCAATGTTTTGAGCAATATATGTCAGCAGGCTGGATTGAAACCATCCTCTATGCTGGTCTGTTCCCTCAAGGTACACATCAGCGGCATAGCCATCGGCCGAAGCAGGGGTTTTCACTTGCGTCCAGCTGGATCCGCTGTCAAACCATACGTCCATTGTGTCTGTTCCCCGTTTGTATCCAGCCCCAGAAGACCCGCGAAGGGAACTGGGTATCCAAGCAGGGTCATTTTCGTCATCCGTCCACCAGGAGTCGATTCCACGTTCATCAATAACCTTCATGATATGAGATACAGACTTTTCAGTCAAAATGGCCTCCCCAGTTTCCCGATGATACAATGCAGGAATCGGTACACCCCAAGCTCGTTGCCGTGATATACACCACTCGGAGCGATTCTTAACAAAACTCTCTAGCCGTGATCTTCCCGTTTCAGGAATGAACTGGACATCTTTCAATGCCCGTAGAGCATCGTGTCGAATATCCCCAACATCTGCAAACCACTGCTCCGTGGCGCGCACAATCACAGGAAGCTTTGTGCGCCAGTCATAGGGATATTTGTGCTCATAGATGTGTTTGGCAAGAAGCTGTCCCTTGCTTTCCACATATTTGAGAACATCTTTGTTTCCTTCGCCGAGGACGGGTTTGCCGCTCAGCAAGGAAGGGTTGGAAGGAATCGCTTCATCCGTAAACAGGCCTTCATCGTTAACAGGGGCATAAGCTGTGATCCCGTGAGCTAAACAAACCTCATAATCCTCCATTCCATGCCCAGGGGCGCAGTGAACAAGGCCAGAACCGGTGTCCGCTGTCACAAAGTCTGCCACAATAATGGGTTTCGAGACGGATTCATCTTTGAAAAGCGGACGGTATGTAGTCTCAGATTCTAGCTCGTAGCCTAGAAGTGGCGAACCTACTACTGCTATTTCGACCTCCTGTAGCAAGGTTTGAAGATATTCAAGTCGCAGTGAGCCAATGAGAAGATATCCATGGTTTTCTGATTTCACAACTGAGTATTCCAGAGTAGGGTTCACAGCGATGGCAGCATTAGCGGGCAGCGTCCACGGGGTGGTGGTCCAGACGACAGCAAATACTTCGGATGTATCCCCAGGTAACATATCACGTAGTTTAGATGGCATCGATGTGAGTGGAAATTTTACCAGGGCAGCGATAGATTTGTGATCCTCTCGATATTCCAATTCTGCCTCTGCAAGAGCCGTGCGTGAAGAAGGGGACCAGTACACCGGCTTGAATCTCCGATTTATCAGCCCTTTCTCTACCATTTTCAAAAAGACATCCAGTTGTTTGTACTCAAAGTTCTTGTCCATCGTTTTCCACGAATTATTCCAGTCTGCCATGACAGCCCACTGCCGAAAACCTTTCATTTGTTCCACAACAGTCCTCTCCGCGAGTTGCCTGGCGGCATTACGAATGGCAGCGGCACCCAGATTTTCATTTGCATTTCCCTTCTCATTCCCACTTGATTGAAGTTTTCCGGCATCCCTTTGTGCTTGCAACTCCAGTGCCTTCAGTTCAATTGGCAGCCCATGGCAGTCCCAACCGGAAACATAGTCGATTCTTTTCCCAGCAGCCAATTGCACGCGGCAGACGATATCCTTGAGTATTTTATTCAGAGCATGCCCCACATGGAGGTCGCCGTTCGCATATGGGGGTCCGTCATGCAGGACAAAGCGATTCTCGATTGGCCGCAGGCGTCGTTGCCAGGTATAGAGGTCATCGGTGCATCGGACCAAGTATTTAGCTTGGTCAGCCTGAGAAACACGGGGAGGGAAGGTTGACTTGGGAAGCTTCAAAGTCAATGACCACGAGCGAGCGAGTGATGGTGGGAACTCCGGCATGCTCCTGTTACTGCAGCATATCTTAATGCTGGGTATTGGGGGAGGGAGAGAGGAAGAAGGAAGAAGGAGAAGGAGGAGGAGAAAGAGAAATCAGCTGAGTAGTAGAGTCGTGGAATGAAAACTGGAGGGCTCCGTTCCGTACGGAGGATGCGAGTCCACGATATTTTGATAGTTTTGAAGTTTGAGGCTCATCAAACTTGGGCGGAAAAATGTCAAACCGAAAACGATTGGTAACGTTATGGTAGGATTGCCGTATCTTGGATAACGACGCCATGTGACCTGACATGGCACAGAATCTCTTTCTCTTCTCTCTTCTTGTAACGGGCGTGCTACTGAATACGGCTCTAGCACTTCCTTATAGAACAAGAAGACGAATTCGTAAGGAGAATGGGAAAAAGAATGAAAGGTGAAGGCAGAAGAAAGATTTTATACGAGTTAGAACGAAGGAAGTATAATCTGGGCGACTGTTTTGGTTATGAAGGTTATCAACCAGGCGTTAATGTGACTAACCACCCAACGATTTTCACCACTCAATGATTTTGTAATTCCACCTGATTTATTCAACTTCAAACCTTAACATCATGATCAATGAAGCTGAAATTCAGGTTGCAATCAAAGATTTAAAGATCACAAGAATTATCAAATTATAAGCAAACTGCTTTGAAATATAAAATCAATCTGACTACATTGATATAGTGACTTAAAGACAAGCAGATTTTCTAATCTAAAGTAATATTAAAATATTATAAGAAAATAATCAACTTATAAAAAAAATACTTATCAGTATATAAATCATCTAGTAGGTCATGACCTTACTTCTACATATCAAATGGTATAAAATTTAGTTATTCAGTTTATTAAATAATATATTGAAGAGTATTAAATGAATTAATTTTATTAATATTATAAAAATTTGCTGAAAAGTATCTATTTATATAAAATTGATTAAAAGTAATGAATTGAAAATAATTTTAACTACTTTGTAGACTATTTGAAGTAAATTAATCAAGTATTTACTGTCATTTTATGTCAAATTTATAGATTATTAATGAAATAACTCTATTATTAATTCTTTTATTTTATTATAAAATGCAATTTTGAACTTTTAAATATTTATCACTTTGATAAGAAAAAATTTCTAATTAAATTTAAATATATTACTAAGTATATTATTTCAATTAAATCTTTAAAAAATAAGTATATTATTACAATTTAAAATAAAAAATAAAAATTTATTATTTTAATTATAATTATTTATATAGATAATTTAAAAGTTTATTTAATACTAATTTATAAATAAAATAATATTTAAAATATTTAACTTGATAAATTTTTATTTAAAAATCAATAAATATATTTTAATATATTATTAAACTATTGAAGTAATAATAATTATAATTTAAAGTAATTAAAAAAAAATTATAATTTATATATAAAGAAAATTAGCTGTGATTAATACTTATTTATTTAAATAATTTTTCTTTTTATATTAATTTAAAATTTTAAACTATATAAATAAGAATCATATACTACTATAAAAATATTTGAGATGAATAAATTAAATATTAAAATAAAATATATAAAGTATTATTACTTATATTATAAAAGAGTAGAAGTATAAATACTATAAATATTATAAATAATAAAAAGTAATAATAAATATAAATATAAATATAAAATTAAATAATAATTATCATAAAAACTTTTAAAAAAATTTAAAAATTTGAAATATTTATATATAAATAAGTAATATAATAACTTATTTTAATCAGTTAAATACTTTTTATATAATATAATCAATTTTTAAAATTTAAATTTCAGAATTTTCTCATTTTAAATATTTTATTATAATTAATTATTCTTTTAATTTTCATAAATTGAAATAAAAACTAAAAGAATTACTATTAAAAATATTTTTTTTAAAAAAATAAATATTTATTAATAATTTTCATCATCAACTTATATTATTTGATTTAAATAGTAAAAAAATTAAATAAGTAAAAGATTAATTAGTTTAAAATAATATAAATAATTTTTAAAAGATTTTATTAAGTTATTGTTAAGAAAAAATACATTCAATCTCTCTGAAAACTTTGTCAGTTTTAGTTTTTTTCCTGTCACATCTAGTATTTTCTCATCTTACTCTCATAAAAATTTACTCATATAGAGTAAAAAAGATATATAAAAAATAAAAAATATATAATTTAAAGTCCTTGTATCTAATCTCTGTAAACTATGAATTTAAAGTTAAAATTAACTAAATATAGCTGAGAATATAGATAAGTTGAAACTAAGTATATATTTATAAAATATTTTATAGAGTTAAATTTTAACTAATTCTTTAACAAGTTTAACAAAGTTCAATTAAATCTTAATCAACTCAACTAAAGCTTTAACTGCATCTGATTAAGCTTTAGTAAAAAAGATATTTTAATAAAATTTATAGATTTTCTTTAAAATATTAGTTATTTTCTAATTTTTTTTAAAAAATTAAAAAAATTCTACTCAAATTTAATTTTTTCTTTAATAAATAAATATATATATATATATATTGATTATATATTTATTGTGAAATATTAAACTATATAATAGTTGTATAAGAAAATTTTTATTATTATAAATAGAATTAGTCAGTTTTTAATAATTAATAATAAAAAATTAATATTTTTTTCTAATTTAATTTGAATTAAAATTATTATTTATTTTTATCTATTCTATATTTTCAGAAGTGTTTATAATGATTTTATTAGTTTATATAAAAAATTTAATTTAAATTTATTAAATTCTCTTAAAAACTCTAGTATAGTTATTGAAATAATAGTAAAATCAGAAAGATTTCTCTTTAACTTGCTAAACTAAAAATATAAAAACTATGTAAAAAAGTTAAAATATAAAAAAACCTTTTCTATTTCTGAAATAAAAAAAAATTTATTAAAAACTCTTTGAATAAAAAATAATAAAAAAGAAAAAAAAATAACTTATTAAATCAAATTAAATATTTTAATATCTAGAGTTAATAGTATTTATTTTCAAAAATCAAATAAATAAAAAGAAAAATCAAAAAATTATTAATATTTTAATTTAAATTTAAAATTAAATTTATAAGGCTATTAAATTCAAAGTGAATAGAATTAACTCAATTAAATATATATTACTTTAATCTCAATATAGTCAATCTATACAAGAAATACTTATTCAAAATCAATTAAAGTAACATATAGTATAGTTAAAAAGTTTATCTTTGTACAAGTAACTACTACTTCTGTTTCTATTTCTTCAAGTCAATATCTTTAAAAGTTTCAAAATATAAGAAAAAAAACTTAAAATTAAAAGAAAAAAAAGTTTAAAATAAAAAATAAACTTTGTTTAAAAAATAATATCTTATTTAAGAGCTATTCAATATAGAAGTAATAAGTTAATTTAAAAGTTTAAAAATTATTTTTAAACTAAGAAATGAGTTAAATCAATATCTTTTTTATAAAGAACTCTATTATAATTATCATATTTTAAAAATTCTCAGCTAACTTTCTTATTTAAAATAAAAAAAATAAGTATCTCCACTTGATTAAATATTATAAATAAAAATCAAACTGGATAAAGATGAGAAATAAAAAAACTATCTATTAAAAATATTTATAATAATATTTGTGATAATAAAAAAGATATAATACTGATAAAAAAAGTAATAGAGAAGTATAATTTTTTAATTTAGTTAAAGAATAATCTTATCTGAATAAGTAAATTAAATAGCAAATAAATAAATGAAGAAAAATCAGTATTTATTGTAAATAATTCTTTAAAATAGATAAAAATTTTATTTCTTTTTATAGCTAATCAACTGTTAAAAATATTTGAATATACTAATTTTAAATCTATAATTATAACTCATATTCAATGCAAAAGATGTCAAAATGATGATATTTTTAAAAATATATAAATACTTTATAATATATGAAATTTATATAGAAAATTATAATATACGTAATTAAATTTATATTATATATAAGATAAAGAGCAAATCATATTCTCACATCATAATCAATTATAAGAATTGCAAGAGTGGG